>NW_021319178.1:14092290-14179761 GCF_001605985.2 Dendrobium catenatum | reverse complement strand
CTCAAGTAGCACTAAATAGAAAACAATGGAAACTATAATTCATGATGCTGACCTAGAAATTGGGATATGACTACTGATGACATGATGATGTTAACCTTCCTAATGAATAATAGCTTACTATCGAGAAGAACGCAAAGAATTCTCCAAAAAAACACGGAATGTAGCAAATTTCCGAGGAATTATTCAACTAAATCATTCTATCAGTTCAACTATTACATCTGATTAAAATCAAACAAGTTGTTCGTGCCACAAATCATCATTATCCAGAATATCGTACAGCTCAGCAAGTCGATTAACACCAAATTCCCGTCGTTTTCTACCCACAATTGACGCTAGCAGGAACAATCTTTGATTTTTGCTCAAGAAGAATGGATATAAAAGCCAAGCTCGCAATCCCCTAAGTAAAAGCTCATAAGACATAATCCCTTACCAACTGGAATCTGTTGCTGCAAGTTGCAGATTTGGGGGTCGACTCGTCGTCGTGGGCAGCGTCGTCAGCAGCCGCGGCGAGGAACAAGAAGATGGCGGAGAGAAGGAACACTGATAGGCGAAGGGCAGCGCGGCGAGCTCCACACAAAACCATGGCGGAAAATGTAGATCTCGCGCAGCAATCGCCTAGGAAACGATTTGGGATCTCTCCACTTCTCCCTCAAGAAAAAAAAAATTTTTTTTTTCTACCAAGAATCAAGATATCGTATGCGGAATACCAGAAAAACAACGGGGTTTTTCAAGTTATCTAATGGCTTTCTGCACGTCAAGAGCGGCCTTTTGTTTTTTTGTTTTGTTTTATTCATTTAATTATTTACATACATACTATTTTATATCATATTATATATCTAAATACTTAAAATTTTAATATTTTATATTTTTAAATAACTTTAATATAAAATATTTCACTTTTATATTTTATTACCACCAACTATAGTATCCTACAAATTTTAATATTTTATTCCTTGCACATTTATTTGATGAATATTATGGGTGTCAAAGCGGGCTCGTGGTTTAGGTTCGGATCGAATCCAAATTGACTTGAGTTTAAACGGGTTGGTTGATCCTAACCCGATATGATTTTAAAAATTGGTCAAAATTGTCAATCTGAACCCAACCCGCGCAGGTTACCAGGTTTACTCGACACGACCCGCCAACCCGCTATTTTCAAAATCAGATTTAATTTAAAATGTTGGGCATGTTAGGCAAAGCGTCAAGGCATGCCTGATTGGACCACAGGCTAGCGGATCTAGACTAGGATCAAGTTCGGGTAGATTACAAGTTGCTGGGTCAACCCGAACTCGACCTAACTTTATGTGAAAACCCTTTTTTCTTTCATATTCAGCTTGTTTTGGATTTTCCTTCTAGGTTCGTCCGTACAAAGCTGGGTTCGTCCGGGACGAACAGTTAAAAGTTTTGGACAGAGAACTTCGTCCAGGGACGAAGAGTAATCATCATTCGTACGAAGGCGACCCGAGGAGATCGTCCCTGTACGAAGAGCAATTTTCGTTCGTACGAATATTGTTTGTGAACCAACCGAGGAGATCGTCCAGGGACAAACCATGAACATCGTCCGGATGATCGGGGAAAAATCTCAGCCCATTAAATATCTAATTTTCATTTTGAAGAGAGAAATGAGAGAGAGAAACCGGTTGAGGAGAGAGAAAAGGAAGGAAAGAGGAAGAAAAGCTAGTTTTGGGTGACTTCGGTCAGTTTTCGTCTGTCATTGTAGTTGAAAAAGTTAATCGACTCGAGATAAGACACATTATGCCTTTCACAATTTTCAGAAATGTAAGTTTTGACGAATTTTCTGTTTCAAATTTTGTTTCCATTAGCGAAAAACGGGTAAAACTTTTACCGCATAACTTTTTGTATGTTTTTGAGATAATGATTTTACACGTTTTGAGTATTTTCTGGAAAATTTTCACTTGGTATTTTAAATTATGCGAGGTTTTTATCGAATAAAATTATCTGTATATTGAAAAATATTGCTTAAGTACAATGAAAGTCTTGAAATGATGTTTTACACGATCTCTAGTAATTTGGTAAATTTCTGAAACTGTGAATTTTTTTATTCGCTAAAATTTTTGTCGTCTGCCGTTATACAATCTGACGATATTTTGATATGTATCCTATTTCTCTGAATATGTTATGATGTGATGTTTGATGTGCACATTTGATTTTAATGATATCAGAAGGGAGTTATAAGGGGCCGGAATCCTTTGAGATTCTGTCTGTTTCAGAGAAGGAAGGCATAAGAGGTTAGAATCCTTTGAGATTCTGTCTGTGTCCGGGAATATATATTATGGTGCTGTAAGCACAAAGGGAGGCATAAGGAGCCAGATTCCTTTGAGTTTTTGTCTGTGTCAGGGCAATTTAGAAGAGAGGCATAAGGGGTCATAATCCTTTGAGATTTTATTTGTGTCAGGAAAAATCTGATCTGAAATGTGATTTTTACGATTCTGTGATACGAATTTATTCAGTTCTTTTGTATCTGTTATTTGATTCCATATGATTATCTGTTATGTACGACCATTTGAATTATCTCTGATTTTTATATGATTATCCGAATTTTGTTTGTTTATTTGGATATCTGATGAGTAACTGAATTCTGTACAGCTATCTGTTATCTGGATTTCTGATGAATATTCTGTACGGCTATTTGAATAAACTGTTTAAAGATTTTTTGTAAATATTTTGATATGAGAGTACCTGGGAATTTAGATGGCTATTGTAGTCTTGCTAAGCTGTTAGCTCACTGTGGTTTTCTTCATGATTTTCAGGTTCTTGGAAAGGGAATGAAGTTTTGGACTAGCCGTTCAGGATCTGATTTGAAGTTATAGGTATTTTTGTACTTTTGATTTTTGTACAGTCATGACTATTTTTCCTGTTCTGCTCTGTACTTTCTGTCAGTAGTCATGTACTGTAATATATATGATTATTTTAATGAATGATAGTCCAAAGAAGAAAATTATGGATGAGTTTTATGTGTATTTAGAAGTTTGTAGTAGCTCTGTGTTTCTGTATTCCTTTGTGTATATTGGAAGAAAGTCTGAAAATAAATTCCAAAGCTAGATCCTGGGGTTCGCCCGTCGCGACTCAACGCGATGGGATCCGTCTTGGTCGGATTGGGTCGTGACACTTTAGTTATATACATCTAAGAAATGGGTTGACCAAAACTCAAAATTTTTTGAGTCGGTTTTGGGGATCGTGCAAATATAATGAATAGGTGATATGCATGAAATATTAAAGTTTTTAGTGTTTGATATTTAAAAATATGATATAAAGTGGTATTTATGTAAATCCCTTTTTTTTAGCAAATTGTAAGAAGTTGTATTTAGAACTATGCATTTTAGGCTATAATTATAGTTTTTATTTTGTTATTATTATTTTTTAATTTTTACAAATTTTTTGTGCTAAGAATTTATTTTTTATATAATAGCTTTATAACAATCTTTACAAAAAAATTACAAACAACCCAAATGGATCATGAGTATCATTTAATTATTTATATAAAAAAAATATTTTTAATTATGATATTTTTTTATCATGTGTTTGATTATTTCTATCTTTTTTTCTAAGCAAATAGTTAATATATATATATATAATATTATTTTAAAGTGATTTAAATATTTGAATATTTTATAAATAAATATAACCATTTAAAAATAATATATATAAATACATGCAAATTTTATAGTATTTATGTAAATTCCACTTTTTATTTTTATTGTAAAAATAAATGTTAATTTTATTTAATTTATAACATTTTTATGTTACTTAAAGTCAATTTTATATTCTAATTAAACCTCTTTTTTTTTTTCTAAAACAAACTTTGTTTTAAAAAATAACAAATATATATACATAGGTAGAGAAGAATCTACTGCAACTAGCAGTAGATTTTACACTGTTCATACTGAAGAGCATAACCAAATTGTAAGTCTAATTTTCATATCATATCATATATTGACACTCCTAATTTTCGGATTGTCCATATATCGGAGAGATTATGCAGTGCAGATACCGGATGGGGAGAATCATCCAGTTTTATCTCAGTGAACAATAAAAACACAGTGAGTTGCGTTTTTACTGTTCACAAAGACAAAACCGGACGGACAGGTCTCCCCATCCGATGTCCGCGCAGAATAATTCATCCATATATTGATACTCATCTACAAATTTCTCATTTTCGTAACGTATCATATATTGACACCCCTAATAATAATGAAAATTTTATTTCATATAACAAATCTCAAAAGAAAGCAACCCAACAATCCCAAGTCAACCATAAATCATCATAATTTCTTCAATAAACTAACCAAGCTTTTCAAAAACATAGAATGCAGCTTTGCATGCTAACTACAGCTTATTCCTTCAGAACTAATCAACAAATTAAGGTTTCATTTGGGACAATTTTCTTACTGCTTCTTAAAGCAGCTTTTTAGTATAAAAATTTAAAAAGTTACTTTAAAAATCAGTAAGAAAGCCGTCTGAAACGAAGCCTAAATCTAAAAAAAACAGCCTATTTATAGAAAACTGATGTCACAATAAGATATAATTCAGCTATAACTATCAAAATTGAGCATTCCTGCTTGATATTCAAGTTTCATGTATCTGCCAAAATCACCCAAATCTTCAATGAGACAGCTTGGAAAGTGCATGGAACCTGCAATTTTAGCATAAGAGCCAAAAAAAATCATGAATATGAGAAATTTTCATTGATGAATACATGAAATGGGAGGAAAATATCTTCTTACATTATACAGCAGCGATTAGTAATCACTTATTGCTTTCTTTGGATTTCTAAGTTCAGCTGAACCGTAAAAACAGATCCTTGTTCTACCTTGAATAATTCTTTCATTGAAGTGAACTCTATATAAGTCCCAGAACTCAGCACTATCATGATAATTTGAGAAAAAAATATAAGAATAAGATTTATAATTATGCTTTTAAAAGTACCTAATAGATAATACCGAAATAATAGCTAATTTCATATTAAGGCTTTGTTTGGGATGGCTTTCTGACTACTTCTCGAAGAAGTTTTTTAGTAAAAAATTTTAATTTTTATACTAAAAAATTGTTTTAAGAAGAAGTTAAAAGAAGACCTCTTACCTGACTTGCGGAAGGGTAAGAAGAGAATAGCCCTTGGCATCGCTTCGCATGTCGAGGACAATCACTGCTAAGCGTGAAAGAATTAAAGCATCCATATCAACTAACTTCTTTATCCTATAAGAACAAAATACAATTTGATATTGACAATATAGAAGCAAAAGAAAACAAATAGATTGAAGCAGCTTAGAAAACTGAAATCTTAACTAAAAATCATAGCATTGTATGATAGCAAACCTCACAGTACATTGTCTCCTAATCCTAAATTTGGTATCACACTAAGGTTTCGTTTGAAACGGCTTTCTTACTGCTTCTTAAAGCAGCTTTTTAATACAAAAATTAAAAAATTTATACCAAAAAGTTACTTTAAGAAGCAGCAAAAAAACAGCCCCAAACGAAGCTTAAATAAATTCTTACAACTACCAGCGTTTACAATTAGAGTGACAATATATGATTTTACTTGCGAATTCATATTGAAGAGCTCTGCCTTCTTGTTCCTCGTCAAGTGCAATTAAGAATAACACTTCAACAGATTTAGCCTTCTCCATAGCTAGTAGTTCTACCACTTTATTAGTTGTGATATTAGTGTTTTCTTGACCTACTATTTTAAGGGAGGCGCAATTTTTAGCAATTCTAGTCTCAGATGCCCTGGATCTTGTACTGAGAGCGGTGGAGTATTTGCGTATGCATCTTCTCTTTCTCAAACATCTCTCCTTCAAGCTTACTATTTTAAAAGAGGTTACGACTTTTCTGTAGTGGATGGCCTAATCTTCTCTTCAATAGCTATACTCATAGCAACAGTACTACATACATCATAAAGATAAACTTCTCCCAGAGATTCTGTTACGCCCACGCTCACGCCGGCCCAGGAGGGGCCAGCTGGACCGGTCCTGGTTTATGCACGGCGGAAGAAGCACAGGGAGGGGGGCGGAACTCCTACGTGCCCCATGCTGGACTTAATGCAATTTTTGAGGGGAATAATTTGAATGTAAGGGTTGTTTAGGTAAGTGGTAATTCTCCTTTGGGATTAATGAGGGGTTAGGTTTAGAAGGGAATTGGGGATTATCTTGAATTGGAATGTGATTTGAGATCGAGGGTTCGTGTGCTTTGGGCTCTTGGCGTTGCCGGAAATTTGGAGAGTTGTTCTTCCTCTCGAATTGAAGAACAATTGTATCGTTGCTATTTTATTTCATCTTCCAATGGAATACAAGTCTATTGCTGAATTTTCTCTCAGATTTCTCGCTGTTTTTCCTGTGTTGGCTGATGTCCACTGTTGAAAACAGCAGTTTTCTTGCTGTTTTCCACTCCGATTTCGATTAGGTTTGCTTGCAAACTCAAGTATTTCTTAGGGTTACTTGCAAACTCAAGTATTTCCTATCAACTTGGTATCAGAGCATCAATTTGGGACCATCGGCGGCTGAAATTTTACAACCGGAAGAAGATCTTTGTGTTTCTTGGGAAGAGAGATGATCGGGAAGAAGATAGAAGTCTTGGAAGGCGAGATCAGTCAATTAAAATTAGATTTGAAGGAAAAATACTTTGATTTTCAAAACCAAATCACCTCCAACAATGAAAGAATAGAAGGGAAATTCACAGTGATGGAAGAGATGGTGAAGAAACTGCTGGAGTTGAAGACCAATCCTACGACATCAGAAGCAAGAGAGACCACCAGAGGCCATGGCGTAGGAGGGAATCTGAACCCGTTTAGGGGGAGTAGAAATCCAGAAGTGGAGATCATTGAGGGAGAGGACGACATGCCACCTCTAGAGCCACTTTCTAGAGAGGAGATGAGTTTGGGAAATGACCGGAGGGGTGCTGATTTCGTCGGGAGAAGGGAAGAATTTCATCGCCGACGTGCTGATTTTGAAGGGAGAAGAGGGAAATACGATGAAGGGTTCATGTATAATCGTCGGAGGGAAGATTGTGACAGTTGGGGAGCGGGAGCACCTCCTTTTCGAGGAATGGGAGGTTATGGAGGATTCAGGGAAAACGGGGGAGACCCACGGGTGAGGAAGCTGAAGATGCCCGTCTTTGAGGGTGAAGACGGCCATGGCTGAATCTACAAGGAGGAGCATTACTTTGCTGTCAAAGGGTTGACGGAGGAAGAGAAGCTGACGGTGGCGGGATTGTGTATGGAAGGAAAAGCCTTGGCATGGTATCAGTGGCGTGACAGGAGGGAGCATATCCGGAGCTGGAGAGAGTTCAAAGATTGCTTATTATAGCGTTTCTGAGCTGATGGGGGATGAGACTTCTATGAGCAATTCTTTGCCTTGACTCAGGAGGGGAATGTGGCAGATTACCGGACAGGTTTGAGTACTTGGCTAGCATATTGGATCATATTTTGGAGTCAGCCCTGGAAGGGAACTTCATGAAGGGGCTTAAACCTAAGATACGAACAGCAGTCAGAGTGATGGAGCCGGGGAACCTAGGGAAGGCTATGGAGCTGGCGTAGTTGGTGGAAGATCAGAAGAAATCAGAAAGGGTGGCTCGAGGGAACTATTCAAGGGGGATCATACAGGATGACTACCACTTTCTAACCGTCAAAAGGGGCAGCATCAGGGAGTCTGAAGGAAGCGCCAAAGGAGAAAACTGGAGGGGGAAACGGGGGACAATTCAAAAAGCTGATAGAGAAAGAGATGCAGGAGAAGAGGGCAAAGGGGTTGTGCTTCAGATGTGATGAGAAGTACATGTCGGGGCATAGTTGAAGCACCGAACTCTTCAGGTTCTCCTTGTCTGTCAAGATGAGAAAGACGAGGAGGGAGGTGAGAGTAGGTCTGAAGCGGAGGAGGAGGATAAGCTGCATCTGGATGTGGCAGAAGTATCTCTGAACTCTGTAATAGGATTCACTCCGAGTCACACTATAAAAATGAAAGGAGATATAGCTGACCGAGAGGTGGTGGTGTTGATAGATAGTGGGGCAACCCACAATTTCATTTCCACCTAGATCGTTGAGCTGCTAGGGATGGAGTTAGTGGATACAAGAGGCTATGGGGTGATGATGGGCATGGGAAAGGTGGAAATGGGTAGAGGAGTTTGTAAAATGGTAGTACTGAAGATTCAGGGGATTCAGGTGAGGGAGGACTTCATTCCTTTTGAATTGTGGAGTACTGACGTCATCCTAAGGATGAAGTGGCTGCTGATATTGGGGGAGACCAAGATCAATTGGGGTATACTGAGGATGGAATTGGTGATGGGGGGAAGGAGGATGATTCAGTATGTGCTGGGCTGACCAAGGTTGGGGTTTCTCTCATATTCCTAATCAGGACCATTCAGGAGGAGGGACGAGGCTACTTGGTGGAGTTGCACCGCCTGGAAGGGGTTAGACTAGAGGAAAAAGGCAATCTTCCCTCTGCAGTGCAGCCACTCATACACCAGTTCAGCGAGGTTTTTCAACCTCCCCAGGGTTTACCTCCTCAAAGGGAGTTGGAACAAAGTTTAGAAATAAAGAATGATGATAAAAGGAGTGGGGCTGTACTCGATTCAAATGAGAGAGTACTGGCTGAAATCTTCAGGGGAAAAGACTCTTTAGCCGATTACAAGGAAAGGGGAGAGAAAAGGTGATTTAGAGGCCTTATTGGATTCAACTCTTTTCTATTAAATGAATGAGTAGTTGAATAAGTGAACGAAGAAACTCTACATATCGAAGTTACTAAATAAACAAGCCTCCTTAACTTGATAACCACTTTTCCTCATTTACAAAATCCAATTTTAAAAGTGCAACCTCATTTTGATGAGGAGTATCCATGTAGCATTATGTGATCCATGCACTTTTTTGGATTTAAATTTAAGTCTGAGTTTTGTCTAACATCACATCTAACTTCTTAAATGATTGGGTTTGAGCCTAAATTTGAACTTGACCAATTAATGCTGGAGCCTTCTGGATCATTATCATGGATCCATTTCAAACTTCACACTTGTACTTTTAACCATTTTTTCTTTGTTGATTTGATAAGTGAAACTAGGGAAGCTTGTTTAAACCTAGAAAAATAATTTAAATATCACAAGCATAGCATTCCATATTCATCTAAAATGAACTCTTTAAGGAAATTGACCAAAAGGTTTTAACATGGCACGTTCAATGCAAAAGTAGTACTGAAAAGTTTCATAACCACTTAGGCTTCGTTTGGGATGGCTTTCTTACTGCTTCTTAAAGCAGCTTTCTAGTATAAAACTTAAAAAGTTTTATAATAGAAAGTTGTTTTAAGAAGCTGTAAGAAAGCCGCCCCAAACGAACCCTTAGACAATGAGTAATGGAAAGTCAGCATCAAACCACCTAAAGCTTCGTCTGAGACGACTTTCTTGTTGCTTCTTAAAGTGGCTTTCTAGTACAAAAAATACAAAAATTAAAATTTTTGTACTAGAAAGCTGCTTTAAGAAACAGCAAGAAAGCCGTCCCAATAAAGCCTAAACGGTAACTACCAAGATAAATGTTTTTACTTCATGATACCGCAAAGTTACAATTTCTTCCTATTTTCTGTGGTGACATAGTCCACACTGTACTTCCAATATTTGCATAAGTTAATATTAAGAAGAAAAACAATGAAGCTAGGCATAAAAATGAGGGAAAAAACAAAAGAATCATATGCGATACCTGCTTGGTGTACCACTTGCAATATTCACTCGGTTCCTTAGCAATTCAACCTACGAAGAAGCAAGATTGAACAACTTATAGTGAAATTCACGAGGAAAAAAAATCATGGATAACAATTACAAATATACTGTAACTGATACAGCTCATTATAGAAAGAATTGGATCACTATATAATTTGAATTATAAACACACATCAAAAGAGTTTTTAAGTCATTTGTCCTTTAAAGTGCTTTAACACAGTTCCTAAAGGAAAATTTAAGGTTCCTGAGAACATAACACTGCATATTCAATATAATCAGTTTGACAATTCTAATCAACAAACTATACAAAGCAAAATGAACAAACTATTTAAGGTTAGCTATCTTTTTCTCTAGCTCTTTAGCATCCATTCAACCTGCCAACAGTATTAATGCTTGCTTAGTTCTTTGACTGATCAGTTACCAACCAAATCGTTTAAATTGACCTGAACAAATCATAAATAGAACTCTATACAACAACAACAACAAGCCTTTGTCCCACTACGTGGGGTCGGCTACATGAATCCTTTTTCACCATTGTGTCCTGTTAAAAGTCAAATTCTCATTTAAATCTAATAAAGAAAGATCATTTCTAATATTTTCTAACCATGTCTTTTTAGGTCTACCTCTACCTTTCTTAACATAAGTCAAATCTAATACCTCAACTTTCCTAACCGGGTCATCGGAAGGCCTCCATTTAATGTGAAGAAACCATATAAGGTGACTCTCTCTAATCTTATCTTCCACGGGAGCTACTCCAACCTTTTCACGTATATGCTCATTTCATATCCTATCTCTAAGGGTAAAGCTACTCATCCACCTAAGCATCCTCATCTCTGCAACACTTAACTTAGTATTGTTCTTCTCTTTTAATTAGATATAAATAGAACTCTATAACAAATAAAATTGAATGGGTTGAATTAGAGACCTAACCTTAAGTAGTTTGTCAGTACATCCTATTAAATATATTAGAACAAAGCTGAAGCGTATTAAATACAAAGGGTAGCCAAAAAAGGTTCATAGGCTCAAGACACCCAATAAAAAAATATTATATATCATAACACCAACACAATACAGATATGACTATATTATGCAGAATGTCATTAAAAAATAAGCAAATATCGTTAATGTATATGTATATTATATGTAGTTTGTCAGTACATCTCAAACTCTGAGAATAAGGGTTTTAATCACACACAAATATTTTATTCATCTTGACCAGCTCTTCACGTCAATGTTCATTTATTAGTTATAGTCCATAGTATCATATAAATTTGAAATCTATAGAGTAAAGGGAAAACCTGCTCTTCCACTTTCATATGCTTTGCAAAAAGCTTTGCTGGACGGCATTTTTTTGTATATACTTTCAAGCCTCTATAAGATGAGAAAAAACAAGTTAATAAATAGAAGAATAAATGGAAAATTAGCAACATATCTTAACTGAATCGCTAGAACTACAGGCAAGCATAGGAGGAATATTCAGAAACCATCTATGCTATGTATACTACTAGAACGTTACCATCTATGCCATCTATATGTTATTTCTTTGTGAGCTTTTTTTGCTTTGTATTACTTAATATTCTTTACCATTAGTTTAGCATCAATTCTGAGTAATATCGAGCAAAATAATAAGCAAAAGCATAAATTCTATTAGGCTAAGCTCAACAAAAATCTTATGGTGACATCAGAGCGTGAAAAGTATATCAGAGGCGTGGCCGTCGATCTACGACCACGATCGAGTCGATGTATTTTTGAGTAATTTCATGTATTTGTCTTTTATTATGTTATTTGTCTCTTATTATTTATGTTGTACTTGTTTTTTCGTTTTACCCCTTACTTAAGGGAGGTTGTACGTAAGCCCTAAGGGCATTGTCATCTTTTTTTATTTTGAGTCCTTTTGTACGAGGCAATAATAGCACTTATGTTTCTCTTCTAAGGTTAATGGTTGAATGATAAAAAATTTCCCCTTGTTTGAGTTCTTATGAGAGCTTGAGAGATTAGAGCGAGATCCCTTGGAGGGAATTTGGATCACCCACCAACATTGGAGACGGACGGGTTTGTGGTTCTTGTTCTTTATCTATTTTCCCTTTCCCTTCGTCACCTAGCCGCCGGCCACCTAACCCCACCTCACCACCCAAGCCGCCAACCTTCATAACCCCCACCATCCCTCCACCGAAACTCCCCACAAACCCACCAAGCCGTCGGCCCTACCCCACCTCCCCATCTTCCCTCCACAAATTCAACTCCCTCTGGAATACTTTCCATACGCAACCACTCCTAAGTTAGGAAGGTTTAAATTCAAAATTCAAAATTATTTGAATTTGAATTCTTTCCTAATTTAAGAAAGCTATTTTAGGAAAATTTTCAAACCCTTTCCTATTTGATTTTAATTTAATTTAGAATGAAATATTTCATTCCAAATCTCATTATCTAATTTAAGGAAGCATTAAAAGCTTCCTTAATGTCCCTCCCTAGCCCCCTTGCTGCCGGCCCCTCTTAATAAATCCCTTAGGATTAATTTTCAAAACCCATTAAGCCCCTCTTGGAAATAATTCCTAATTCCCTCCTCCACCTCCTTGGCCGAAAACTCCTAACCCCACCTATTTGATTTATTTCCAAAGGAGAAGCTCTCTGATACGCCTTAGGGTTCCCAAGTTAGGATTTGCCCTAATGCTCTTCCAAAGAAGAAATTTCTCTTCCAAATCCAAGACTCATTCTCCACTCATCTGGCATCTTCTTAGTCTTCAAAATAGTATTAAAAAGTTTAGTAAGCCATGAAATTCCTTCATCTCCTAAGCATTTCCACACCTCTATTAGAATATCATCAGGTCCAACAGCTTTTCCACCCTTTATTTTCTTTAAAGCCTCTCTAACTTCAGTTTTACTAATACGCCGATAAAAACATAAATCTTTATTTTCATTTAGGGTGCTAAGGTCACTATAGTCAATCTTATTTTCACAATCTTCATTAAAAAGTTTAGCAAAATATCTCATCCATCTTTGTTGAATATCATCTTCTAAGAAAAGAATTTTTTGATCTTCAGCCTAGCACCTATAAGATTGAAATATTCATTTCCAAAATGACACATCATAAATAGAATTTTTTTCTTGTTTCATGACTAATCAACTTTTTTATATACAATCAAGCCATCTTGTTTTTGTTCTTTTCATTTAAAATTTAAACAAGTACGTTGGCATTAAAAAAACAATATACTTGTTAGAAATATAATCTATGCTTGATGATTTGTATATGTTAATTGGGTGTATCTTAGAATAATGTACCCATTCCCTTATTATAAATAGAAGGGCTCACTATTAAATACTACACAACAAAAATATCCCTCTGCATTAATATGAAACCAGAACTAGGATGTAAGTGACACTATTTGTTGTAACAACCCTCGACAACCTTCCCTCTTTATGAATTGTGACTTAATCTCCCTGACACACCCTCATTGGTGTCCACTCCTACCCAATCCCATGCAAACCAAATATACACATCGCATATGATAGCATCTGCAAGAGGTTGTACCTTGTTGTATGCTTTTTACTAATGATATTCTTCTTGTTGATAAGACTAGAGAGGGAGTTGAAGGAAAACTTGAATTATCGAGGTCAACCTTAAATTCTAAAGGCTTTCGTTTGAGTAGAACTAAAAATGAATATATGGAGTGTAATTTTGGTAACAATAGATCTAGTGAGGGGATTGTCGCTTTGGTTGATCAAGTTATTAATAAGAGTACACGGTTTAGATATCTATGATCTATTGTTCAGAGTGATGGTGAAATAGATGGAGATATTATTAGTAGAATTCAAGTTAGATGGTTGAAGTGGAGGAATGCATCGGGCTTGTCATGTGATAGAAAAGTCTCCCTCAAACTTAAGGGAAAGTTTTATAGGATGGTGGTTAGACCTGCAATGCTTTATGGTGCAAAATGTTGGCCATTAAAAGAGAAGCGTAATATTAAGTTAAATATTGCAAAGATGAGGATGCTCAGGTGGATGAGTGGCTTTACTCTTTGAGACTGGATACGAAATGAGCATATACAAGAAAAAGTTGGAGTAGCTCCAGTGGAAGATAAGATTACAGAGAGTCGCCTTGGATGGTTTGGTCACATAAAACGGCGGCCTTCCGATGAATCGGTTAGGAAAGTAGATATATTAGATTTAACTTATGTTACGAAAGGTAGATGTATACCTAAAAAGACTTGATTAGAAAATATTAGAAATGACATTTCTTTACTAGATTTAGATGAGAATTTGACTTTTAGCATGACACAATAGAGATAATTACATAGTCAAATATTTCATTATCTTAAACTCAAAATAATTTTTTGTTGTTTTGATATACTTTGGAAAATTATAAAAGAAAAATGTACTTGACATGCTTGCATTTTTACTAGTATTACAAAACTTCAAAAAAAAAAAAAACATATAGTATTGTGTTACCTGAGAAGTTCCAATGACTTCAATGCAGAGACGCTTATAATAAGCACTGCTGGACTTCCTGGTTCAATTGTTCCTTCTGAAAGCTTTCCATCACAAAGAACCTCTTGCCATGATTCTCCAAAAGCATCCTTAATATGTTTACTTAAGTTGTTTGCATCCTGATTGATATCCTTAGAGAGTTCAACCATGCATGCATCTGCATATTTCAAATCACAATCATAAATGTTAGAGCATCTTTATGAAAACATTAATCTTAATAGTTTTTAAATTCAACTCCTTTTGACACACTACCATAATAAAAATGCATCATATTAACATAAGGTTTTAATTAAATGAACCCACATTTTCATTGAGTAAGCAAAATCCAAACAATCACAGTTGCTTGAATCATAAAGAGTGCAAAGATGAACCACTTCATATGCCAATCAATCAATAGAGTGGTCTAACTGTTTGCCATTTTTAAGAAAACAAAAATAATAATCACAAAAAAATATGATATTAGAATTTAAAAATAATTAGAAATTACATCATGCCGAAGCATGTTATCAAAATCAAAAAGTACTTGCATATCATCAGTTGCCATTAACATTAGTATAGAATTGCTATAATCCAATTCCATTATGCATAGATAATTGTTTACTTCATGAATGGATAAATTGCAATTCTAATTTATTTGGAAGAAGAAATAAATTACATGAAAACATGATAAATGGGATATTCTCCTTGACTGAAAATGACCAAGACATATCATTTATGGAATGTATTAATCCTTAGTAAATGACATAGTGCTCATGTTAGCAGAAAATATATAATGCTTACAATGAAACTGTTCACATATTTGAAGGTCAGTACATGTTATGGGAAATGGGAAAATGGAAACTAATTAACCAGCAAAGAGAATATCATCATTTCATAGTTTTAATGCATATTTTGCAAAAGGTCAGTCATATTTGTTAAGAAAAGGTTTGAAATGCAGGCCAACTACATAGCTTCTTCTAATAACTATTAACATATTGTAACTACATAAAAGGATGTACTCCATTATGATTAAACAAACTTCTCTCAACTGGGAAAAAGATGCATCAACAACATAATTAGCATTGTTTCAACTATTTGAAGTTAGCTTTATGAATCCCCCTTCACTCATTCATGTTGAGTGATACATTAAGTCCATTTCTATATAAGCTCTTTTGCAGACCTTCTGGTCATAGTACCTGCTGTTCTTCTTTCCTACTCAATCCACATTAAGTCTTTCTACTTGCCCTATTGGAGCTTCTTTTCCCCTCAATTATACATGTACAAGTAATGTAAGTCTATTTACACTACTTAATGTTTAATAGGAGTTAATCTTGCATTCTCTCTAATAAAAATCATCTTATAACTCTATCATTTCTAATTTTGCTACACATCCATCATAACGTCTTCATTTTGACAACGATCAACTTGGCTAGATTGACTCTTTGATGCACAACGCTAAAAGTCATATTAAAAAGTAGATCAAATTACAACATCATAAAATTTTCCTTCTAAGACTCCACAAACTTTCTTTTCACATAGCACTTCTAAGGCAATTACCCATTTTAATACCAAGTTTTGAATATAAATTATTTAATTATTTAAACAGTCATCTTTTTATGCTATCTTTCAGCACATAACCCTATCATACCTAACTATCACTAGAAATTTAAAAGAGAATGACTAACACTCATCAATTTCACATCTGCTAACATTGAATATCATTTTCTCAATCTTTAGGCTACTAGTCCTATCAAAAATTCATCATTTTAATTTTTCACTTACTATGGGAGAAATATCATCCGTCAGCAAATAGTAAACACTAAGAAACCTCACAATAAATATCTTTTATAAGCAGTTTATGTCAATACAAAATGGTATCATTTGATGTTGATTCTAAGAAATGATCCCATGGAAATTAAAATATTTTATCACTCTAAAACTTCTTATGTTAATTATAGCTTCATGACATTCAACTTAAACAACTCAGCATACATTTGATATATAAGTTTTCTGTGAAATAACCCTGCATTAAAATCAAGTTTCATGGTGCTCAATATAGACTTTTCCATAACAAATCAAATCCATATTCGTTACTTTAATTTTTTTTCCATGAATTACCTTATAATAAAAAACAAGCTAGTTAAAAACAATACGAATGCAAAACCAAAATTTAATCTTTGATGCCAGAAAGATTTTTCCAAGTCTATGTTCTATTATATTCTCCCATAACTTCAACTTATAACTTAAGTTTGATTTTCCCATTATCAAAGTGAATCTTCTTTGCTTCTAAGCATCCATAAGATCTACATAATCATGTTGATCACTAGAAAATTTACTAACCAAACTATTTAAATATCCTTTATAACTCTCCAAATTTAAATAGGTACCTCATCCTAGCCTAAAGCTAACTCAGCTTCACCATACTAGATAGATTTCTAGTGATCATCATGATTTTGTAGATCTTATTCTTCTAAAGAAAGAAAAAAATAACTATTTTTTAAAACTGTAACTTAATAATTTCATAAAGCATTATCATCTACACTTTTCATATTTAAATAGTTACAACAAAAAGTCAAATTCAACTGAATATATCAGGAAAGTGTCAAAAAAGCACTTTTGCATGCTGGTTGGAGAAACTTAAAAAATAAAATAATAGGGAGAGAAGCATGAACATGTCGTTTCCAGCAACACTAGAGTGAAATGGAAATATATAGGATGCTTGGAGCGAATTATCCAAACTGGGTACGTTACACAGTTTTATTTCTCAGAAAGACACACAGCCTTCTTCCTTTTTTCTCTAGCTACAACATGGCTCAACTTGACTTCTAGAAATCATACGCAAACGATACAATAAATTCCAAACAACAAAACTTCAAAAAATTTCCTCAGCAGATCCGAAGCAAAATTTAATCTTTTCATAAACTCTTACGGACGTGAAACAAACCACGCATTAATCAGCAAAAGGAACACTAAAAAAAATACCTTTGTACTCCTCCAACTCTAAAGGAGATAGTTTGGATTTGTTGGCTGATTGGAAGCGATCAAGGAAGAAACCGAGTTGCTGCGTGGCGGGAAGCGAGGAAAGAAGAACAGTTTCAACTTTGGAATCTTCAGTCGCCTTCTTCGTTGTCCTCTTCCCCTCCTTATCCTTCACCCTCACGTCCTCGAAGAACTTGTTCTCCCCAAGAGGTACGAAGTTAGGGTTTTTGATATTCAACTTCTTACTCTTGTTTCTATTGATAGTAGATCGGGGCTTCAAAGGGTGATTGTCCTTTAGCTTCTTTCGCTTAGGAGCTCTCGGCTTATCGACCTCCATGCCCGCCCTCCGACCTGACTGATCGCTCTAGCTTGTTTAGGGCACGCCAAACCGCTCGCTCGCGGGAGAAATTATTCGTGCGGATTCTGCGCGCGCAGGTCTGCCTCCGGTCACCAAAAATATTTATCTTTATTTAATTTTAGTAAATTTTAAGTACATAACACTTGAAATTATTGAAAATATATATTCAACATTCAAATTATTATATTTTCTGATATATCACCTAAAATTCTCCTCCTCCTCAATTCTACTACTCCGTTTAAGCACCCTCAGAAATCCCGCCTCATGTGTCTTCCTTTCATTTGAGCGCAGGAAATCGTCGAGCAATTGAAGTTTCATAATTCTTTTTTCTTGTCAAATGCGATGTGCGCAGAAGGCCATGTCTCTCACTATCGCGAAGACAATTGGCTATTCTCCACAACCGCTGGCAACTTCCAGCTCCTCCTTTTCTTGTCATCTCTTAAACTTAACATCTCCCACCTCGTTCTCCTTATCGTGGCCTTATTATTATTCCCAGTAAGATGGCGATGGGAATTTATTATCGGTCCCACAGCCGAGGAGATGCTAGTGGAGGACGTCGAGATTGACCTATCGCCTTCGTCACCGGAGCTCCGTCGTCGTTTGCGGTTCAAAAAGATGCCCAATCTCATTCAGACCCAGGTACGACTCCGTCTCGAATCTGTTGATGCTGGGATCTTTTTGTTTGAGATGGGTTCAATGGACCACACATGCACATTGATTGTTTGCTCCCGCTCACTCCACAACTACATGACTCCTAATTTCCAAAACTCCCCAGAGATGGGTTTGTTGCCTCCTTCAGGGTCAGTGGAGCAGCATGTGGAATCATCTCCCTCTGATCAGATGCAGAAGTTACACTCGCTTCTACGCCAACAAAAACACAGCAACAAACAAATTACTACGAACACTAGGAGGGTCGTTCCTCTAACAACTGATGCCACAATATAATTCAAAGTGTTCTTGCTTTTGGATGAGCTTGAGCCTAAGTTAGGGTCGGGGGAGGTGAAATTGGATTCCCAAACCCATCATAGGTTATCCCTCTCTCCTTATAGGTGAACTTAGATTTAACAGATAAATTTATGCTAGCACTATTGTGAGAAAGCATGATTGCAAAATCAGAAGAAATATAACCATACAAGAGATTATGTGATACATTAAATGAACCACCGCTGGAGCCATTGGCTTTGATCGTTGAAAGCCATTGTCGTTATGGCAATCGTTGACGAGGGAAGAAGTGGCAGGCTAAGAATTTGGCTGAGCAATTCCACCACTAGAGCCATCGCCGTCATGAAAATCGCTGACGAGGGAAGAAGCGGCAGTCACTGAGGAGTAACAGAGTGTTAGAATAAATGAAAAAGGGTGGTTTTAGGTGGTATATTAGTAAATATAAAAGTTTAGGTGTTAAATATGTATTTATAATAGTTTGAAGTGTTATTTTTTTATGGTGTATTGCTAGTCCGGCCGACTTGTAAAGAGTCCTGATAAAAAGTGAGAATGGCAGAAAATTTTTCATGTTAATATTCACTTTTTTTTCCTATTTTTCTTGCATCTTTGGCATTCGTTGTTCTCCTTGCAACTCTAGCATTCGATCACTTTTCATCTACGCTGATTGCTTTATCTTCAAAAAAAGGTTAGTCCGTTATTTGTTTATCGTGATAACTACATATAAGTTGCATAATAACTGCATTTTTTCTATGCATTTATTGACTATGAACTGCTTTTTTGTTCTGTGTATTTATTGTGTACTTAACAAATGTCTGTGTTAACCTTGTTCCTTTTTTACTCTTAGAGTTTGTCTTATTTATAACTGCATGTTAGTTTTTGTTTGTTTAGGATTATGTGTATTTTATGTGTTTATTTCTTTAATATTTCAGTTTATGTTTGACCTCTTACTTTTTGATGTTATGTATCAATTTTTCGAACAACCCACGACACATTTGTGGAGATAATAAACCCTGATGTGGAGGACACAATGAGGAGATTAAACATCTACCAATTTATGAAATTCCTTTTTCTCGAGTAGAACATCCCATTGATGTACGAGCCCTCAAACTGTGGGATATTCCATGATAATGTTTTAAAATAAAGGATCATGCTATACAATTCAAAACAGATGAAGTAGCCATTCTTAATGGTTTGCCAAAAACATATCAAGAGATCTCCCAACTTAGCTCTGCACTTACAGGAGTTTCATCAAAGGAAGTAAAGATCGATATGCTGGAATTGAACAGATCAACCCCCATTCACTATATTAAAAATATTTATTATATATTTAAGTTCAAATTTATTTTATCAACTTAATAACCTCCAAACCTCTAGAAGGCTTAATTCAATATCAAATAATGTATATGAGTTTTTATCTATTAACTAGGCGGGGTCAATTAGAAAATTTTTAGTTTGAGAGTTTAATAAAGTTTCCAAGAAGATTTCAATGCAGAAACTAACTGTTTACATAAATAAATTTTGTGCCTTTATTACTTGTGAGTGTTATGAGTATCATCATAATTTTTATTTCATTTTACTAATTCATTTGTTAATTTATATTTGAACTTATGCCTATTTGGTTTTTAGAGCACACTTCAATATATGTCCTAGGTACCCTGACCAAAGGCCCCATTTCTTTCGATGGAGTGATAATATTGTATATAATTCCGTGAAGCCTATAATTTATTTGTTAATATAAATGAAAAATAGATATGCATACAGATTTATCATGCAACATATTTTAATTAATAACTCTAAGAAGAATGGGGGTTACTAACAAATAAAATATTTACAATTTTTTGATGCTCTCTAAGGAGTTACCCAGGAGGAAGCAGACAATCTGCTAGGCATCTAGAACTTTGGAACACGCAGCCTTCATCCTTCCCCTCAGGCAATACCCTCCTAATCAACTAGAACAAAATTCCCCACCCACACACCTCATTCTTCGCATAACCACCCCACGCGGCCACGCCCCTCCCCCCTCCCCGTGCGTGCGCGCACACACACACCCACGCGCACAAAAACTCCTCAGCAAATTTCATTTCCAACTACTGCTCAGGCTTGAGATAGTCTATAGGAGAAATTGATGACATCATTCCAAAATACATACACAAAGTTCTTCCATGAACTTGAAGGTAAGCAGAGCAGGAGGTTCGAGCATCTAGCAACAAGAGTAGAACCAATTGAATATAAGCTAATCTACCACATTGCTCAATACAAATTTGATATTGAGCAAACGCCTGCTCCGGCCTCATCATCCTGTTAGTAACCAATCCCGACTGAAGAGATACTTGCTTTAGTCAAAATCAAGCAGGAAGCCCCAAAAGAACCAATTATTCTTCCTATCATCAGCCAAAAGAAAGTTGTACTTGATGTTGACTATCAAGTTACATATGAGAATGAAGAGGAATTAATAATATTTAAGAGGAGGGATGAGAAGAAGCATAGAATAGGGACCCCTTCCCCAAGCCCTCAACTGAGCTAATCAACGTTGAAGACATTCAAATAATGCTTAAACATGCAAATTCAATAATGGAATACAAGGGTAGGGAGATGCTGAGTAAAGAGAAGAAGCAACTGTTTTTGGATGAATGTTTTATAAAGTTTATTGACAAGTTAACTCTGCAACACTATGTTATTTATTTTATTTTTGTTGCATATTTATTTTGTTTTTATTACATATTTACTGTGTCTTTTGTTGCATATTTTTTGTATATTTAATGCATATTTTATATGTATTTATTGCATTTTACTACGTATTTTATGTGTTTTCAATGTATTTCATGCATATTTTCTTCATTACATGTATGATCAAATATTCTCTTATGGGAACATCTCAATAACTAGAGTTGACGTTAATGAAGTTATATTAGAACAATAATCATGTAGATTCATTCACCCTACTATTACATGAGAAGAATAAACTTAGCCCTCACAAGTACTATCAATGCATTAGGTTAGTATACATGTAATAAATAATTTATATACATAATATTTTTAGCTGTTTCATTTTCCATACCCTTATTGACTTCTTATAGAATTACAAGCAATTCTACCAAACTGTGAATTTGTTTGTCAAACATATCACTAATTTGCTATTAAGTCATGCGACCTTCTACTTCAACCAATTATTCACAATGATCATTGGACCCTTCTGGTTGCGATGTTGAAGTAAGAGAAATAGAAATTTTATGATTTTTTGCCAGCATAAGCAAATTCTTCAAAAGATCATAAGTGAGAGAGCAACTGTTAAATTTTTCAAAAGTTACTGGTCAACCCATATATGTTTGTTGTATTATTCAAATTAAAAAATTACATGATGACATGAAGGAAGCTTTGATAATGATATAAGATAATGGAAGGTCCGGCCTATATGTGGTGTACCAACTCAAAATAACATTATGAATTACGGAATGTTTATTTACAAATACAAGAAAAAGATTGTTCTTGAAGGCAACACTAATTGTTTTAAAACTAAAAATTGGCAAAAAGAAATACCAAAATATATAGTAGATTTCGTACACTACTATTTTGTTCATCATTGAAATGAACCTTTTTTTGTACATAGGTTTTTACTTGGTCATTGATTAATTATATTATGTTAAATAAAAAAAAATTGTAAAATTATTTATTGATGAAAATTCAAGAAAAATTTATTTTATACGTAGCAGATACGTAACATATACATAATTGATATGCAACAAATACATAGCTAATACACAACAATAAGCTTCCGATACATAGTAGATACGTAATTGTTGCAATATAATTTTTACAAGTTTTGTAAAATAGAACATGTACAATGCACATATGTTTTTATTTTATTTTATTAAAAAAAATTATACAAAATTTTATGTAGTCTTTAATTAAATTTTCTATAAAATAAAACTTGTATAATATATTATTATGTAAAATAAAATTGTAAAATTATTTACTCATGAAAATTTAAGAAATTTTATTCCAATACGCATCAAATACACAATAAATATGCATCAAATATACAATGAATACGCAATAAATACACATTAAATATGCATTAAATATATATTAAATATACAATAAATACGTATTAAACATTTGCTATTTAAGATGCTAACCATATGGATGTGGACCAAGAAGTAATCAAGCTTGAAGGTATTGGCCTTGACGATAACCTCATGAATGATCCATTCCAGACTACAAGGAGATGAATAAATGTGATCAAGCAAGATTAAGTGTTCAAATTCCTATTCCTCGGTTATTCTGTTTATCTTTTTGAGAAACTTTGTTAAGATTGGTTAAAATGAGTTGTCTTGGCTCTAGACTTTCTCAAGATTTCATATTGACCATGTTTCCATTGGTTTATCAAATTGATCTGATTTTATGGTTTTATCACTACACTAGTCTTAATCTATTTAGACTTACATGGTTATTAAGGCTTATAATCTTCTTGGAAAACCTTTGAAACATATCTAGTATGTCCTATTAATCATATGTTTCAAGTTCCATTTACTTTGAATTTACTTTCATAATAGTTCACCTTCTTTGTTATCTACTTTGAAAAGGTATCTATGGTTAAAATGTTATTATTCAAACTAGACAATTTTCACACAAGCAATTGACTGACATAGTGAATTAAACAGTTTGACACTTTATGGACGTACTTCACATTTTTATAGATATTCATATTTATTGTTTATAATCATTTCTTTTACCTATCAAAACATTAAAGCTGATGTTAGCTTAAAGGTGTTGCACTAAGCATGTTCTATTTGTAAAAATAAATGCTCATATTAGTTCAAATGATCAGCACAGCATAATTATATTCTTTTATTGTATATTTGAACTTTATAATAGAATTATTTATCCAACTAAGCACTTAGCTCATCAAATATAATACATGTGATTTTAAGGCAAGGGGATGGAGCAATTGGGGTTGTAGATAAGTGAGTAAATTTTTATTCTACTATAGCTTTCTGGACGTATAATTTTGGATATTTCAAAGAAGATGTGTATAATGTATATTAAAGACTTTTTGTACATATGAATTTATATTTAAAATTTATTTAGAAACTCTGTGGTTGATTTGATGAATTTATTTCTGCATGTTTATATATCAATGCTTACGATGGAACTGTCAGATGATTGTAAAGTCTAAAGCTTTTTTTTTTTTTGTGGTGATCGATATGGGCTAATTTTTCACTCATTTAATCATGATTAATAAAGTCAGGATAGGTGTTGATGATGTCTGACTGGATTATTTGCCTCTATAATACCTTATGGTTTAGTGATGGGCTAAAATAGGATGTGATACTTCAATAGTTTGTGATTGAGTTAAGGAAATAGAGAAGAATATAAGGTGCATATATATATATATATATATATATATTCAACATTCAAATTATTATTATTTTTTACTGATATACCACCTAAAATCCTCCTCCTCAATTCTACTACTCCATTTAAGCACCCTCAAAAATCCTGCCTCATGTCGTTTTCCTTTCGTTCAAGCGAAGAAAATCGTAGAGCAATTGAAGCTTCATAAATCTTTTCCTGTCAAATGTGATGTGCGCAGAAGGTCTCGTCTCTCACCCTCGCAAAGACGATTGGCTATTCTCCACAACCGCTGGCAACTTCTAGCTCCTCCTTTTCTTGTCATCTCATAAACTTACCATCTCCCGCCTCGTTCTCCTTGTTGTGACCCTATTATTATTCCCGGCCAGATGGAAATGAGAAGTTATTATCAGTCCCACAGTCGGGGAGATGCTGGTGGAGGACGTCGAGATTGACCTATCGCCTTCGTCACCAGAGCTCCGTCATCGGTTGCTGTTCAAGAAGATGCCCAATATCATTCAGACCCAGGTACGACTCCGTCTCGAATCTGTTGATGCTGTGATCTTTCTGCCCAAGATGGGTTCAGTGGATCACACATGCACATTGACTGGTTGCTCCCGCTCACTCCACGACCACATGACTCCCATTTTCCAAAACTCCCTGGAGATGGGTTTGTTGCCTCCTTCAGGGTCAGTGGAGCAACATGTGGAATCATCTCCCTCTACTCAGATGCAGAACTTACACTCACTTCTGTAACAATAAAAACACAGCAATAAATAAATTACTGCAAACACTATGAGGGTCGTTTCTCCAACACTGCTACCACAATATAATTCCAAGTGTTCTTGCTTTTGGATGAGCTTGAGCTTGAGTTAGGGGGAGGTAAATTGGATTCACTGACCTATCATAGGTTATCCCTCTCTCCTTATAGGCGAACTTAGATTTAACAGATAAATTTTGCTAGCATTATTGTGAGAAAGCAGGATTAATTGCAAAATCAGAAGAAATATAATTATACAAGAGATTATGTGATACATTAAATGAACCACCGCTGGAGCCATTGGCTTTGATCGCTGAAAGCTATTACCATCATGGCAATCACTAACGAGGGAAGAAGCGGCAGACAGAGAATTTAATTGAGCAATTCCACCCCTAGAGCCATCGTCGTCATGGCAATCGCTGACAAGGGAAGAGCGACAGTCACTGAGGGAGTAACTGAGTGTTAAAATAGATGAATATGTTGGTTTTAGGTGATATATTAGTAAATATAAAAGTTTAGGTGTTAAATATCTATTTATAATAGTTTGAAGTGTTAATTTTTAATGGTGTCTTGCCAGTCTGGCCGACTTGTAAAGAGTCGTGATAAAAAGTGAGAATGGCATAAAACTTTTTATGTCAATATTCACTTTTTTTTATGTTTTTCTTACATCTTTGGCAATCGTTATTCTCCTCGCAACTCCAACATTATATCACTTTTCATCTACGCTAATGGCTTTATCTTCAAAAAAAGGTTAGTCTGTTATTTGCTTACCGTGATAATTGTGTATGAGTTGCATACTAACTACATTTTCTATATGTATTTACTATTTATGAACTGTTTTTTTTTTTTTTTTGGTTATGTGTATTTATTGCGTACTTAACAAATGATTGTGTTTATCTTGTTCCTTTCCGACTCTTAGAGTTTGTTTTTTTTATAACTGCATGTTGGTTGCTGCTTGTTTAGGATTTTGTGTATTTTATGTGTTTATTTATTTATATTTTCGTTTATATTCGACCTCTTACTTTTCGATGCTATGTATAAATTTTTTTCGAACAACCTACGCCACTTTTGTGGAGATAATAAACCCTGATGTGGAGGACACATTGATGATATTAAACATCTACCAATTTCTGAAATTTCTTTTTCTCGAGCAGAATGTCCAATTGATGTACGAGCCCTCAAACTGTGGGATATTCCATAATAATGTTTTATAATAAAGGATCATGTTATACAGTTCAAAACAGGTGAAGTGGTCATTCTTAATGGTTTGCCAAATAGATATCAAGAGATCTCTCGACTTAGCTCTACACTCATCAAAGGAAGTAAAGATCGATATGCTGGAATTGAACAGATCAACCCCCATCCACTATATTAAAAATATTTATTATGTATTTGTGTTCAAATAATTTTTTTTTTTAACTTAATAACCTGCAGACCTCTAGGAGGCTTAATTCAATATCAAATAGTGTATATGAGTTTTTATCTATTAATTGGGCTTGGTCAATTAAGAAATTTTTAATTTGAGAGTTTAATAAAGTTTCCAAGAAGATTTCAATGCAAAAACTAATTGTTTACATAAATAATTTTTGTGCATTTATTACTTATGAGTGCTAAAAGTATCATCATAAGTTTTATGTCATTTTACTAATTCATTTGTTAATTCATTTTACTAATTCATTTGTTAATTTATATTTGAACTTATGCATATTTGGTTCTTAGAGCACACTTCAATATATGTCCTAAATACACTGATCAAAGGCCCCATTTTCTTTGATGGAGCGATAATATTGTATATAATTCCGTGAAGGCCTATAATTTATTTGTTAATATAAAGGAAAAATAGATACACATACATATTTATCATACAACAATTTTTAATTAATATCTGTAAGAAGAATTGCGGTTTACTAACAAATAAAATCTTTGCAAATTTTTTATGCTCTCCAAGGAGTTATCCAGGAGGAAGCAGACAATCTGCTAGGCATCTAGAACTTTCGAACACACCGCCTTCATCCTTCCCCTCAGGAAATATCCTCCCAATCAACTAGAACAGAATTGAGATAGTCTCTAGGAGAAATTGATGACATCATTCCAAAATACATACACAAAGTTCTTCCATAAACTTGAAGGTAAGCAGAGCAGGAGGTTTGAGCATCTAGTAGCAAGAGGAGAATCAATTGAATATAAGCTAATCCACCACATTGCTCAATACAAAGTTGATCTAGTGCAAACGCTTGCTCCGTCCTCATTATCCTGTTAGTAACCAATCCCAACTGAAGAGATACTTGCTTTAGTCGAAGCCCCAGAAGAACCAATTATTCTTCCTACATCAGCCAAAAGAAAGCTGTACTTGATGTTGACTATCAAGTTACAGACGAGAATGAAGATGAATTAATAATATTTAAGAGGAGGAGGGATGAGAAGAAGTAGGGAATACAAGGGCAGGGAGATGCTGATCAGTAAAGAGAAGCAACTGTTTTTGGATGAATGTTTTATTAAGTTCATTGACAAGTAAGTTAACTCTGCAACACTATGTTATTTACTTCATTTTTGTTGCATATTTATTTTGTTTTTATTACATATTTATTGCATTTTTTGTTGCATATTTTCTGTATATTTAATGCATATTTTATGTGTATTTATTGCATTTTACTACGTATTTTATGTGTTTTTCAGTGTATTTCATGCATATTTTCTTCATTACAGGTCTGATCAAATATTCTCTTATGGGAACATCTCAATAACTAGAGTTGATGTTAATGAAATTGTACAAGCTAGATAAATACTTTAACAATAATCATGTAGATTCATTCACCCTACTGTTACATGAGAAGAATAAACTTAGCCCTCACAATGTAATAAATAATGCATTAGGTTAGTACGTATACACGTAATAAATAATTTATATATAATATGTTTAACTGTTTCATTTTCCATACCCTTATTGACTTCTTATAGAATTACAAGCAATTCTACCAAACTGTGAATTTGTTTGTCAAACATATCACTAATTTGCTATTAAGTCATGCGACCTTCTACTTCAACCAATTATTCACAGTGATCATTGGACCCTTCTGGTTGCGATGTTGAAGGAAGAGAAATAGAAATTTTACGATTTTTTGCCCAACCCCCAGTATAAGCAAATTCTTCAAAAGATCATAAGTGAGAGAGCAAGTGTTAAATTTTTCAAAAGTTAGTAGTCAACCCATATATGTTTGTTGTATTATTCAGATTAAAAAATTACATTGTGGCATGAAGGGAACTTTTGATAATAATATAAGACAATGGAAGGTCCTGCCTATCTGTGGTGTGCCAACTCAGAATAACAGTATCGATTACGGAATGTTTGTTTACAAATATAAGAAAAAGATTGTTCTTGAAGGCAACACAAATTGTGTTAAAACTAAAAATTGGCTAAAAGAAATACCAAAATATAGAGCATATTTCATACACGTACTGTTTTGTTCATCATTGAAATAAACTTTTTTTGTACATAGGTTTTTACTTGGTCTTTGATTAATTATATTATGTGAAATAAAAAAAAACTATAAAATTATTTATATATGAAAATTCAAGAAAATTTAATTTTATACGTAGCAGATACACAACATATAGATAATTGATATGCATCAAATACATAGCCGATACGCAACAATACGCTTCAGATACGTAGTAGATACGCAATCGTTGCAATATAATTTTTACAAGTTTTGTAAAATAGAACCTGTACAATACACAGATGTTTTTATTTTCTTTAATGAAAAAATTTTATACAAAATTTTACTGTCTTTAATTATTTTTTCTATAAAATAAAACTTGTATATTATGTAAAATATAAAAAATGTAAAATTATTTACTCATGCAAATTTAAAATAAATTTATTTCAAAACGCATCAAATACACAATAAATATGCATCAAATATGCAATGAATACACAATAAACACACATTAAATACGTATTAATAATGTTATATATACATTTTCAGACAAATAATGTTTTTATGACTCTTATAAATTTTATAAAAATATGCCCAATAATTCATTTTAAATAAAATTACCTCCAATGATTTATTCTTTAGATTCATAAATCATTTGAAAGTAATTTGAAACGATTTCAAATTTGACATTATTCAAACTCAATTATAAGTTTCTTAAACCCTAAACCCGAAGAACATCTCTCCTCTCCACAATTACTCCCATCGATATCCGCCCACCCCAAGAGCTATACATCAACTCCGCTTCTCCTCTAAATGTCATCGACAGTCGATCGCTCCCCCGCAACAACCCCCTGCATGAACTCATCTTCTCCTTCAAATATCATCGAACCCATCAATTGCCACCTCCACCAAGCTCCCATAAAAAAACTAATCTTCTCCATTACAAGTAGCTCTAGCTTGAACTACTCTTCACCATCACACATCAATAGTTGCCCCAACAACAAGCTCCCAAACAAACTTCCACCATGACAACCCTGGTCCTAATTCAAACCCAAGTTCAAGCCTAACTTAAGGCGACGGTTCGGCTCAAATCAAGTTTGAATCAATTAAAATTCAAATTAGTTTAAACAAATTTCAAATGTTTTTTTTTTACTTCAATAAGCAATTTGCAAATATTTGCAATAATCTCATCCAAAAATGGACTTATGGGCATAATGAATATATTTAACGAATTACATGCATACCAAAACATACAAAATCAACTTTTCATATATAGGTTAAGGTTTAGTTTGGGACGGCTTTCTTACTACTTCTTAAAACAGATTTCTAGTTCAAAAATTAAAACTTTTGTACAAGAAAGATGATTTAAGAAGCAGTAAGAAAGCCGTCCCAAACAAGGCCTAAGGCTTCGATTCGGACAGCTTTTTTATGGCTTCTTAAAGCAACATTTTAGTATAAAAATTAATTTTTTTTACTAGAAAGCTGCTTTAAGAAGCAATAAAAAAGTCGTCCCAAACGAAATCTAAACATGAAAAAAAAAAAAAAAAAAAAACTAAATCAAAGTCACTCCAGAAATACAAGGAAAATAAAAAATATCCTGCTGCTTCATGATATCATAATGTCAAGTGGCAAAGTCCAGATTTCAGCAAGAACACTGAAAAGATAAAACATTCTTGAATAAGATTCGACAATAATGAACATGAGATCAAAATGTTATATTTTAGGCAGAATCTTCAGCCTCTTCAGTTGTAAGGCTTCGTTTGGGATGTATTTCTGCTTTTTAGTACAAAAGATTTTTGTATTAAAAACTGTTTTAAAAAGCACTAAGAAAGCTGTCCCAAACAAAACATAAATCTCTTGAGAAAATTAAAACTACTTTCTAGATCATGATTCTTCGTCGCTATCATTGCCGAACACTGATGTAACCTTTACAGCTATCTTTGCCTTCTTAGCAGCAGTAGCAGCAGGGTTCTGGAGGGAAGTCAGTTGAGAGAAATAATTCAATCAGAACTCCGAAATTTTAAGTAAAATTATCTTAAATTAAGCAATTTACATAGGAATTTAACATAATTAATGAAATATTTCTACATCAAACTTTATCATGTGTATGTAGAATTTAACTAAAAAAAAAATCTCATTTTGGCTTCATTTGAGATGACTTTCTTTTCGCTTCTTAAAGCAATTTTCTAGTACAAAAATTTTAGGAAAATGCTTTAAGAAGCTGAAAGAAAGCTGTCCCAAACAAAGCCTAATTTAAGATGTTAAACCTATTATTCATAAACCACTTTGAATAACTTAAGTCAATCAACTCTCCTTCCTAATCCTTATACACTAATTTTCTGCTTATTTAAGACAAATTATAATATATACAACAATGTCATTCAATAGTGCGATTAAATTAATATTATCTCACTTAAACGTTGCAATGCTATTTAGAAACAATTAATAATTATTAAGACTTTTCTTTTTTGTTTTTAAAATGTCAAGATTGAGATAATCTACATAGTATCTAATTTGATTGTTCTTTAGATTCCCTCTACCTTAGACTACTAATGTTATCCGGACTATCTCATTGTGAAGAAATTATTCTGTGCAGACACCGGATCATTCGGAGACGAATGAGAGCGTGCCACGTCACCAGGTACACATCACAGGTACACAGCAAAAAAGTGATGTGGCTCGCTCTCATTCGTCTCCGAACGGTGTCTGGTGTCCACACGAAATAATTAATCCTCATTGTGAGAGAAAATGTAAAACCGAACATCTCATACTAACAAATAACAGAGCATTGCATCAATCAAAACATTAAACCAACAACCGCTTAGTCTATTTTTAATTACTGTATCTTCAATAGATATCATTCCAACCATCACTTTAATATAATCATTCATTAATTTAACTTTTCTTATTTTATACGATATCATAATGGCAATTCTATAAAATTTTCTTTAAATATCTATAATATCCTCTCATCACATAATACTTATGAGACAATTCTTCATTTTAACAACATAGCCTTAACTCTATAAATTATACCCACATTTTTCATATGATAAATAAAAACTTCTTAAATCTATCACACCATGATATCATTTTAATCACCTAATAATTCACTAGCATCCCAACATACACGTTATTATAAAGTAGCACATGGACCAAGTGGAAGCAAAACAGCTAAAAGCAGCAATTCACGTAAAGTATACAGTACAAGAAGATTAATAACTAGACATTTGAAAAGTCTTCAACCTCGGCATAAAATACTATCAAGACAAGATAACCTCATTGCCTGAATCCTTAGGAGGCCCTTCAAGGCAATATTGTGTAATAATGCATGCATAAGAAGCAAGGCTAATTATCTCATTCAAAGTACTAAGTTAGCCATGCAAGACTTGAATATTAATTTGGATATACTTCTATCAATTTTCAATATGATTTAATCTTTCATTGAGCATGTATGGAAAATGTGAAAATTTTCTGAAGGCCTATAGAAGCCCTCTTAAAAATTCACATAAAATGTAATTTGCAAGAAAAAAAAAACTATATAGTATTTTCTAGAATGAAGAACCTATGTATTAAACTATATCAAGTGATAGGCAACTTGCAACAAAAATCACAAAGATCCTCTCAAAACTCTTGGTCAAGAAACTTTTGACGCATTCAATGAATGATCAAATTACCTTTAAAATGCATGAAATTATCTATGCTGCTAGTTTTCACATTGCACAAAAGAATGGCGGACTTGGATCTTATTTTTGAAGCCATATAAAAAATATTTAGATGAGTGGAGAATGTTCATTTTCTTCCTAAGAGACGACAAGTTTATCCAATATATCAAGCTACCTGAGGTTTCAAATTGTTTCCAATACTCTCTACTCCATATCAACCTGAGACGAACTAAATCTACTATGAATCGATCCTATTAAAGTGATAAATATTTCAACAGTTTTCAACAAACTTAACAGCCATGAATATATCGTAATTATTGACAGCAATTAATATATCATAATTGTTGCACCCAAAATATAATGTTAATAACATTAAAGACAACCAAACAACTGATTTTCGTATACAACTCTACCCCCAAAATCCAACTTATGTTAGAAGAGGTAGGGATGGGTCAGGATTATGGTTTGCAAGGAAAGAATAACCCTTGATGAAAACTAATGATAGAGATATTGTTTCCTCCTGAATCATTGAAGCTGCAACCCTTGCCTACATTGAGGCAATGTCAAAGAAATCTTTGACTATGATGGCTTATTTAATTGCTTGAAGTTATAAAGCAAGTTCTGAAAAAAAGGCAGAGTTTACAATATCCCAGCATTTGGGTGAATACAACAACAACATCAAGCCTTTATCCCATACGTCGGGTCAGCAACATGGATCTTTTTTCTTCAAAGTGTCGTGTTAAGAGTCAAGTTCTCATTCAAATCTAATAAAAAAGTCATTTTCAATTCCTTCTACCAAGTCTTTTTAGATCTACCTCTATCTTTCTTAACATAGGTCAAATCTAATACATCTATTCTCCTCATCAGGTCATCAAAAGGGCGATGTTTTATGTCACCTAACTATCTAAGGCGACTCTCTTTAATCTTATATGTCATTGGAACTACTACAACCTTTTCACGTATATACTCATATCATATTGTCACTAAGAGTAAAGCAACTCATCCACCTGAGCATCCTCATCTCTGCAACACTTAATTTTATGCTTCTCTTTCAATGGCAAACATTTTGCACCATAAAGCATTGCAAGTCTTAGCGCCATCTTATATATATACTTTTTTTTATTAAGTTTGAGATGTACTTTTCTATCACACAACAGGTACGATGCATTCCTTCACTTCAACCATCCAACTTAAATTCTACTAATAATATGCCCATCAATGAACAATAGATCCAAGATATCTAAAACATGTATTTTTTTTAATGACTTGATCAATCAAAATCACATTCGCATGAATGTAATTAGAAATTGGCATATAGATTTTAAACTCTACTAACACCTTCAAATTCCCTACAAAAAGAGGATTTCAATTTCACATTTAAAATGAGTATAAGCAAATTCATCACTTTCTACAGCATACTTTCCATCTACAAGCATCCAAATGAGACCAATGAAAGATCTACACAATTAATTATTCATCCTCAACTTGGAATCACATTCTAGATATCATATGACATGTTTCGCCATATTGAAAGTCTCAATTGATTTATGTAGTTATATATATATATATATATATATATATCCCAAATGTTTCATTAATTGAAAGTAGTATATAAAGATGGTTACAAATGGAATTCTATGCATGAAGGTAGTGAATATTTAGTTTAAAAGTCACAAGTCGGAGTTAAACAAATAACCAAAATTTCTATTAGCTTGAAAAAATAAAAATATTAGAAAGACCATTGATAAAAAAGACGGTTGAAATCAATTTAAACATAGTTCTTTAAACTCTACCAGTTCTTAAGATATATTACAAGCCCATTGCAGGTCACAAATAACCTAGGGTTTAAAAAAAATTTAAAATTTTCCATAACGGAAAAGTTGAAATTATGGTTAGAAGATAAAGAGGCTTAGATTTAGAAAAAATATTCATTACATAATATCTAATTGTAATGGGACATCAATCAGTGAACATGATGGAGGACCAACGGAAACCTAAATGTGATAGATGAAGATATTCTAGATAGATCATTTCAAAGAATACAATAACAAAAACATCAGGCCTTTATCCTACTATATGAGGTCAACTACATGAATCCTTTTTCTCCATTATGCCATGTTAAAAGTTAAATTCTCATTTAAATCTAATAAAGAAATGTCATTTCTAATATTTTATAACCAAGCCTTTTTAACGTCTACCTCTACCTTTCTTAACATAAGTCAAATCTAATACATTTACTTTCCTAATCGGGTCATCGGAAGGCCATCGTTTTATGTGACCAAACCATCTAAGGCTACTCTCTCTAATCTTATCTTCCATTGGAGCTACTACATTTTCACGTATATGCTCATTTCATATCCTGTCTCTAAAGAGTAAAGCCGCTCATCCACCGAAGCATTCTCATCTCTACAACAATTAACTTAAAATTATGCTTCACTTTTAATGGCCAACATTCTGCACTATAAAGCATTGCAAGTCTAAGTTCTATCCTATAGAATTTTTTCTTAAATTTGAGGGAGATTTTTCTATCACACAACATGCCTGATGCATTCCTCCACTTTAACCATCCAACTTGAATTCTACTAATAATATCCCCATCTATTTAACCATCACTGTGAATGATAGATCCAAGTTATCTAAAACGTGTACTCTCATTAATGACTTGATCACCCAAAGTCACAATCTCCCAACAAGAACTATTATTACTAAAATACATTCAATGTATTCATTTTTAGATCTATTCAAACAAAAGTCTTTAGACTCTAAGGTTGACCTCCATAATTCAAGTTTACCTTCAACTTCCTCCCTAATTTTATCAACAAGAAAAATATCATCAGCAAAAAGTATACACCAGGGTACAACCTCTTGCAAATGTCTAGTGAGAACATCCATGACTAAAGCGAAAAGATATGAGCTTAAGGCTAATCCTTGATGTAATCCAACTGAAATAGGAAAATATTTGGTCAAACCACCTTGTGTTGAACATAAGTAACAGCTCATGCATACATATCCTTAATAATATAAGCATTATTAACCAATTGCTTTTCTAGAACTCTCCACAGCACATCTCTTGGAACTTTATCATATACTTTCTCTAAATCAATAAATATCATATGTAGATCCTCCTCATTCTCTCTATACTTCTCCATCAAATCTCTCAATAAATGTATATCTTCCATAGTTGACTTACCCGACATGAATCCAAATTAATTTAGAAACATTAGTATCACCCCGCAACCTATGCTCCATAACTCTCCCATGGATCATTTCAAAGAATCTGATAAAAATAATTATTCAAATTTTAGAAACAAAAAAATCACTCCAACTAAGTTAAGTGAAGCAAAAAAGAGCAGAACTAGGATGGCTGAATGAGAAACTAGGAACAATAGAATACATAATGACTATATTATAGAGAGTGGGAATAAGACTTGAATGAAGCTTAGTTTACACAGTAACTTGAGGTGATTTAGCTATAAATTAGAGTAGAAAATGCACCAATAAGATGAGAATAAAGAATTAACATAGAAAACAAATGGATTTAAAGTAGACCAAAGGTAAAATGGTTCAGAGTTGCAAGAAAATTTAAGCATGGTAGAGTTATCACCCACTACTAAATGGAAATGAAAAAGATATATAAAGCTGATTCTAAATAGTAGGGATAAGATTCATGATGAGAAAGAATAAGCCTATCCATCTAGAGCCACAAATAATGCCCTATTTGCATTCAGGATGATGGATTATGCCATGTGAACAACCAAATTAGTTTTTGGAAATTAATTAAAGCATGCTGCAATTTTTTTCACATCATTGAATCATCATTATTAGCATTATATTTATCCCAGGTATTCGGAGTTTGGATGTTGTGAATCCTCCTCCTACTCCTTTTCTTGTTAAGTGCATCATCATCATCATCATCATCATCATCATCATCAACACCTCAAATGAAAACAACAAGAAAGTATGAAAGATTCATAAGGCCAACCGAAATAGTTGTGGTATTCAAGGGATCAAATGTATTTTACACGACTTCTAGTCATATAATTTTTGGTATATTTCATTTCCTTCAAGATCCTTCAATATTAATATTATCTATCAATATTACTGATGGAAATTACATGCCCTACATGCTTAAATCACCTTAGTCTATTTTCTACTATCTTATTCCCATATTGTCACAAATATAAAAACTATAATAAGCATAAAACAGTTTAATATGACCTGCTGATGTGGAAAGTTGAACAGGTTTTTCTTTAATTTCGTAAGTAATAGAAATGAGAGATTCTGCATCCTCAATTCTAATCTCTAATAGGTTGATAACTCAGAACTACAACAACAACAACAACATCAAGCCTTTATCCCACTACATGGGGTCGGCTGCATGAATCTTTTTTCTCCATTGTGTCCTATTAAAAGTCAAATTCTCGTTAAAATTTAATAAAGAAATATCATTTCTAATATTTTTTAACCAAGCCTTTTTAGGTCTGCCACTACCTTTCTTAACATAAGTCAAATCTAATACCTCTACTTTCCTAACCGGGTCATCGGAAAAAAAAGAGAGAATAATTTTTATTTCTGAGCGAAACAAAAAACTAACAGAAGAAGGAAGCATAATAGAGACATAATAAACTACATCCTTAATGACCTTAGTAGATCCAAGCTTTGAAGTGAACCCAAACTTCAAGGTCTGTCTTTGATCATTAACTGGAGTTGCATTTCCTCCCTTGCTTGAATCAGTTGGGACCTCACTCTGTTCTTGAAGCTGCTCATGCTGTCTTCTGCGAGCATCTGCCCTGCAGAGACGTATAATCTTTGTTAAAATGTACCCAATTATACCACTAAATGTCATAACAGCTTAGAGCTTGCTTATAATTGCAAAATATAAGTAAAAAAATACCGTAATGGTAAACGTACATTTGAGCAGCAAACTTGGCCACCTCTTTTTCTTGACGCAATTGCTCCTTTTTTTGCCTATCATCGCGACTGCTGCTAGCACGCATATCTCTCATTTCCTTAAACCGCTGTGATGGAAGAAAATATTAAGAAAGGAAAATCATGAGTTTGATTGCATAAGGATTGCTTCTTGTTTTCTCAAAAAGTATGGACATTGAAAAGAACCGCGATTCCCTAACTGCGTCAATAGAATACAATCTGTATAATGATACAAGAAATTCCATTGGAAGATAATTTAACTTCAAAATGATAAAAAATGGTAGTTAGTTTAAATGTTCAATGGATCACTTGCGCCCCTAGAACAAAGGGACAAAAATGAAGCAGAGAAGGAGCCCGGTCAACAGCCATAGATGGAGAGAAATGCACGGCAACTTTCAAAAAGTGAGGTGTTTATCCTGGCGTTTAGTTTACCATTACATAAGCTCCATAAATTTGATAGGAAGCACTTGTAGATTTCAAATATTTCCTATCAATCTTCAGAAAACAATGAAAATCCTCCACAAGAATCCACACAAAACCAAGAAAACAGTAGAAAATTTTTATTATTTGATGAACGAGAAATGGAAAATAACAAGATACAATTGATCCTCAATTCTAGAGGAGGATTGATCTCTCCCAAATCTCTAGATGCCGCTAGAGCCCAAAGAAAACCTAAATCTAGGAGATCTCAAATTTCAGCCAATTTCAAGATGCCCTAACCCTAGAAAAACAAACTATTTAATGCATATAATTCAAAAGGAATTCTCTAAACAACCCCTACTTTGAAATTTCCCTCCAAACTCCCTCCAAAAACCTTCCTAAACAGCTCACAAGTGAACTAGCGGTCAGCTCATGCGTACAGGAGGCGAAAATCTCCGCCAGTTTTGCGTAAGCCGGTCCCGTCGGACCGGTCCGAGACCGGCTGGACCAGTCCAGGACCAGCTGGACCAGTCTAACAAAATTTTCTAGATTATTGGTTGAAGGGATCAATAAATTTCAATTATCTGTTTTTAAAAATATAAAAGGAAAAAAAAAAGAACTTTTTGGAAATTAAAGATATTGCATTTCCCTCAAGTGAGAGAGGATACACACCTTTCTATGGTTGTGGTCATATGAACTCAGATGTGCTTCAAATTCCACCGCCAACTTATACTGCTTGTTGCAGAGATTGCAAAAGAACACCTTCTTTATTTCCTTCACTTCGGTTTGGATTTTTTGCTCACGCTCTGCTATAACCTGGATTGTCATCATTTGCACGAAGCAGGCAGTAGAAGCCACCAGATAATAAAAATTGCACGAAAAGCTCAAGACCTTCGAAAGTTGATGTTGGCTTACACATCATTCCCGTCAAAAGATATGCTATATGCTGCCTACTACTAGATTTAAGTTTCAAAAGTCAAGCCAGAACATCAATGCAGATGATATGAATTGTAAGGTAATCAGTCTTCAAAGACATACCTCACGCTTCTTAGCAAGCTCCTCAGTCTCCTCAAGTTCAACTTCCAGTCTCCTCCTCTGGACATTCTCTTCAGCTGTAAAAAAGTCATCTTGTTCCTGTTTCCCCACACCTAATTTTGGATCCCGGATGCCTGCTTTTATTGGTTCAACTATGCCTACAATCCACATGAAATTGGTATAATCGATCAAATATATGATAGAACATAAAAAAGTGTATAGTATATTGAGTTCAATTATGTGTAAAACAGATAAGAAAGCATCTAAAAGACAGGAAACAAATAAGCAAAACACATAAATGGGCCATTGGAAGAATAAATTAAGGAAAAATCATACTGGAGTACATTATAAAGCTAATGATTCTCAAATGCAAACAAAGGAGAGATGTCATTTCATAGCATTTGCAAAAAGGTCTACCCAAAACAACTTAACAAATTAAGAAACCAAATAAAAACAATGGATAAACTAAATCAATTAATCAATATTGTCAGATATAATATTATCACAACCATCTGCTATATTACAATCGTCTTCTTTAAGATAAACCTTCAATGAAATTAAGCCTCTTTGAATGAAAACAATTGCAGATATGACTATTCTCATAGAAAAAAATAATAATAATAACAATAAAATATTACTATTCTCATAATAAATAGATATATTCATATAAAAAACCCTCAATTGCGTAACTTTCACAACTTAAATTTATCTCAACGCCTTTGAAATATTAATAATTCCATTTTCAACATAAAATAGTAGCTTAACTCATTCAACACTGATAAAAAATAGCAACTTAATTTATTAAAATATAATATTTTAATAAATAAAGCTGCTTAATTTATATCATCAGTGCATTATAAAGCTAATGCTGATGATGGGGATGACTTTGAGTACATTGTAAGAATATGCACAAAAAATTTACAGAACCAAATAGCACAATGGAGGAACTAAATATATATTTTCAGATATAATATTATTACAATCAGTTCATGTAAAGAAAATTTTTCAAAGAAATGATACCTCTTTGTATGAAAATAAATGCAGATATGACTAGGGGTGTCAAAATTGGGTTTCAGGTCGGGTTCAGGTCGAACCCGACATTGACCCGCCGCTGGTTGACACAACTTGAACCCAACCCAGAGCCCCGACCCATCGTGTTTTCGGGTTGACCCGACCCGACCCAACACAAAACGCCGAAGCCAACAGGAAGGAATGTTGTTGAAACTTGAAGGAGGCGAGCTATCATGACTTCCGAGCCGACAAGTAGGAACGTCATTGAAGGAGGTGAGCTCTCGTGACTTTCGAGCCGACGTGAAGGAACGTCGTCGAAGGAGGCGAGTTGTTCGCCTATTTGTGGATTTCGAGGCAACGACAAAGGAATGTTGTTGAAGGAGGCAAGTTGTTCGTGACTTTCAAACTGATAGGAAGTGATGTGAAGTTATGTCGTCGAAGGAAGGTTGCTCACTTGCTCGACTCGCTCCGTCGTGGGTCGCTGAGCGGGGACTGCGGAAGAGGAAAAGCAAACCCAATGCTTGCAGCACCTTGCGAGCAGAGTTGCCGAACCAGCTTAGCAGGTTGATCCGAGTCAACTCCGGGTTAGCGAGTTGACTCGGACCCGACTCGTTTTTTCAAACGGGTCAAATCCTGGAACCCAAACCCAACCCATTTGCAAAACGGGCTGACCCTAACCCATAATTTTTGAGTCGGATTCGGGTCATGTTTTCGGGGCATGTCAAATATTGACACACCCCTAGATATGACCATCCACATAGAATTTTACTAAATAGCTATATTCTTACATAAAACTCTCCATAACATACGTTTCCTAACTTAAATTTATCTTAAGAACTTCTCAAATGTTAATATTTTCATTTTCAACAAAAGATAACAGCTTATTTCATCCAAGGTTTATCAAAAGAATAGCAACATAATTTATTAAAAATAAAATACTTCAGAAACTAGTCAAATAAGAATTTTTTAGCAAAAAGGTGTAAAAGGGCAGAGGATAATAAATGACAATTACATGTAAATAACCTACAAAAAAAATTCTGACAAAAATAAAATTTAAAGCAACCTCATATTAAAAAAATTCCATGGCAAAAAGCAGACCAAAGCTACTGAAATATCAGAAAAGAAAATAGGAAATAACAAATAACAAAAATTAGCATACCTTGCTCATCTTTGCCAAGGCCCTTGCCTTTCCATCCCATCTTCTGTAGAAGCCTATAACCTATGTTCGATGATGTGAGTTGTGTATCCAGGGATGCTTGCTCAAGGTCATCTATTATAAGGTTCTCCACAGGTCTGTGATTGATTGGCAAACGAAAATCTTCAACTGAATCTTTAACAGAGAAATCTAGATGTGCCTATAATATGAATACAAAATCAGACACAATTCACTTTAGTAATCAATACACACATATTAGCATCAAAGGCAAACAAGCTGACCACTGGCATACACGAAGACAGTAAAACTCAAGGCAAAAAAATTACCCTCAGCTAAAGCATAACGCAATACCTCTGCTAAAGGAATAGTTACCTCCTCCCCTTCTCTTTGTTGTCCTACTTGTCTGAATGGCCCTCCTGTTAGCTTAAATCTTTGACCATCCATTCAAATAAACTAAACGAGATAAACAATAAAAAACAATATATTAGAGGTAGACCTAAACAAAGATGCAACAAAAGGTGACAGGTAAAAAAAACATAATACAAAATAGAAACCATTACCATCCAGACACCCTACTAAACACTGCATTGACTTTGAAAAAGGTTTAAACAATAGACATCTTTCGCCAATAGACATCTTTCGCATTATAAACGGCCCATAAGACCATGAATCATAATATTAAGAACGGAAAATTCAAACAAAAAGTGTCAATCCCAAGAAGAGATCAATCAATAAGGTCAATCGGACATATCCTTTGGATATAAAGCTTATATGGCTCAACCAACTAAATCTAACTCAAACGAATGTTTGAGGAGAGCTAACAAGGTTAAAATCTTCAAGGACGTTCATCAGGCAATCTATTTAGTATAGAAACCTATAGGGTAAAATCATTTGTCCACGTATAATGATTAATTTAGAGAATGATTAGTTGAACAGTATGATAGCCATGAGACTAATTGATGGGGACATCGGATCATGAAAAGTTTATCAAAGACAGGGGCGACGATCTACAGCTACGATCGTGCCTCTTTGTTTTTGATCTATTTTATGTATTTGATTTATTATTGGTCTTTTTTTCTTTTCTACCCTCACTTGAGGGCTTTGTCTTATGTATGCCCTAGGGACAATAGTGTCTTTGTTATTTCCCTTCATGTATTTAACTATTTAAAGCCACCCACTTCCTTGGGAGAGGTTAATGAATGAATATTATGAAAATTCTTGCACTTGTGTGTTTTGAGAGGGTTTGAGAGTTCTTGGAGAGAGCTTTGGAGAAATCCCTAGTAAGGGATTATGGATCACCCACCACCTTGGAGACGGCCGAGTTCGTGGTTTGTTTTATCGTTCTTTTTTGTTCTTTCAATCTCCTTTCGCCCTAGCCGTCAGATTCCCTAGCTACCTCACACCTCACCCGCAGGCTCTCCACTCTACAACAAGCCCTCCTCCGGCCAACATCCCTTTCCCCACCCCATCTAGCCGCCGGCCACTCAAGGAGGCTCTTCCCTTGTTTGGTTAATTCATTCAATTCCCACCCCCACCTAACCCTAACCCTAACCTTAGTCCAAGCCGCCAGCCATCCCTCCCAATTTCCTTTGCCTCCAAATTTCAAAACCCTTTCATTACTTTCCTTTTCCATCAAACTTAATTTGGAAAGTCTTGATTTCAATTTGTTTAATCTAATTTGAATTTTGAAAACTTTTCAAATTTATAATCTTATTTTAGGAAAGTTTTAAAATTAAATCTTATTTGAATTCAAATCAAATTAGATTTAATTAAATCCCTCCTAACTTCAAGTTCCAAAACTAGAAACCCAACTCCCTTCCACGATTCCCTCCCTCATCTTGCACCCGCCGGCCCCCTCTACCTCCAATTTCCTTGATTTCATCCCAAATCTACTCTCCAATTAATCCCCTAAGCCTTCTTAGCCTTAGACTCCTCCCCCAAACCTTCATCTTCATGGTTTACCTCTGTTTCCTGAAGCTGTGATGTGCTGTCCTGATCTCTGTAAAAGATACGTCTGCTGTCCAAGAAGTCCAGCCCACTCCACCCCTGTCCAGAGGAATATCGGTTGCTGTCCAGAACAGATTTCTGCATTCTGGACAGATTCTACCTGCTGTCCTGAAGTTTAGACACAGTAAACTACTGTCCTGCATATCCATAATCGACTTCCTGCTGTACTGAGCGTTCCCAACCCCAGCCCAGCTGCTCCAGCCAAAGAATTTCACTGTCCAGGAGTCTCAACCTCGGGTAATTACTACTTCCTCCCCACCGAATCAATACTTCTTTAAGACTCACTTTAGTTTGTGGAAATTGATCAAGTCATGCAAATTGTTTTAACTTAACCACCAAGCCTAGTAATCGTAGGGAGTTGATTAATGGACTTGTTTCATATTGACTATTCTTATTGTTAATCCAGGGATTTTAGTTGAACATCTTCCATGCAAATGTTGCTTGATTAATTGATTATTGTGGTGACTCTAATTCTAGCTACGCGACTTGGCCTAAACTTGTTTGACCGCTCATTGTGTTTTATTTTGTTGTTTAAATCCAACATAAAGTTATAATCAACTTGCTCTTGGAATAGAGGCGTGCAAGATCCTCATTTCCATTATCTTTTAAATTACGTCCTGCACACTAATTCCTATCTTTTGAAGTCCTATCTCATGAAATTAAAGCAAGACTTAGAAACAAATTGTTCTCCCCATGATTGTCGCTCTATATCATATCAATGCTGGTGTGAGTTCCAGGCATGAGTTCCACCTTTCATCCTCATTTAATGCAATCAATTTAATGACTTCAAAGTTCAAACCAGTCTATAAACATAGCCATCGCTACCATTTCAAATCTAGAAATTATAATGCGTGTGCTTAGAAAATTGTTAGGCCGGTACAACCTGAACCGGCCCAACCGTCCCAAAGATCGGCTCAGCTCTACAAGAGGCGAACAAGTGCCGCCTCCCTTTCTTCTTGCCGCCCAAACTAGTGGGCCCCACTAGGAGAAAATTATGGAAAGAGGGTTGAGGGGCTAGGGTGAGAGGGAATTTTTTAATTAAGGATGTTTGAATTAGGGAATTAATGTATTAATAGTATGGCTTGTTTAAGGTTAGGATTATGCATGATTTAAGTTGTTCTCTTGGAGTCTCCTTGGTGTCTTGGGCTCTAGATTCACAATCTAGAGATTTGGGAGAGACGATCCTCCTCTCGAATTGAGAATCAATTGTATCTAGCTTGGAGTTTGTTTATTTTGATTCTTCTATAGCAATCTATCGCTCTTGAATTGATTTCATCCAGATTTTTCTTGCTTTCTCGATGTTTTGGGCCAATTATTGCTAGGGTTGCTTGCGGACTCAAGTATTTCCTCTTGGATTACTTGCGAACTCAAGTATTTCCTATCAAAAACATCTAAGACCCGATTTGAGACCAACAAGTTCTGCCATATTACCAGTAGTACCAATCTTCTTGCAAGTTATCCTATTATAATCTATATGCGATAAGGACCAAAATTAGGGTTGTAAAGGAACCATGCTTTAGTTTCTCTCTAAGTCTTGTAGTTGTGCAAAGGCTTTCCCTAAGTTGCAAATAGACTTTCCATATCATGCTAAAAAGGCACGATATGATAGGATTGATTGAGGATCTTAATGAGAACAACTTGACGATAGACTTTCCATCTCACAAGATCCCATCTACTATTAACACAAGGTTTTGACAGGGATGTCCCTGTACTCTCTTAAATAAACAGATATAAAGCTTCAATGATAAAATGGAGATGACAGGGATGTCCCTGTACTCTCTTAAATAAACAGATATAAAGCTTCAATGATAAAATGGAGACTACGCGAAATTATGAGCTATCTAAAAAGCTATGAAAAGTTATTCAAAAGGACAAAGTAACTCTTTGTTGAAAATCAACGAATCTATCAAGCTAAACTTCCAAAGATCACCATGCAAACAATACACAAGGTAGACACATTCAATGTGGCAGTGACTTGAGCCTTCTGTTGGTAAATTTACCTCTTTTTTCTCAGAGCGGCTAAAAATAATCGGTATTAGCTAATCGCAAGGATCAATTTTGAAAATAAAATGTTAAGCATCAGACAATTATTTGAATCTTATATGTCAAGAACATTCCTAGCTAGCCTACTCTTCATTGCTTTAGTTTAGGTGTTACCACTATCTAAACCATCTGCAATAAGGCCTGAAGAGCTTAACAACAACCACCAATCTTTCAAGTTTATCCTACACTAACTCCAAGAAAAAATAAACATTCTAGATATATCATGGACGAAGTGCTAAAAAAATGAAAAAAGGAGGCAATTCTCCCCACTCTTACCCCATAATTAACCAAAAACTCAACATCGCCAAGGGGAAAACAGTTTCATAAATGAAAGATACTACACTTCTTCTGAATCCGTAAATCTGATAAGAATATATAAATACTAAAGAAAATTTGCCTCCTCCAGACTCCGATCTCTGGTGCACAAGATTAACATAAACCAGCTATCACAACAGAATCAGAAAAATGTCACTATCGTCTACTCCATTAACCTAAAGCTAAAAATCTGCTTTTTCCGGATAAATCATGCAAGAACAACAAACAAATACATCATATTCTAGCAAAAGAAGATCACTTGTATAGAAAGCGTGCCGCGATCAAACCATAAAAATCAATTCAAACCCTCCAACTCACCTCTGCCGCGTCTAATCCGCGAGATCAACGGAGATATATAGATACAAAATGAAGGTAAGCACCACCGGGTGAAAAGGAAGCCGCCGCTCGTGCCTCCGAAGCAAGCCGGGATCGCTGGCGATGAAAGGGTTCGGAAGGATGACCTCAGCCTATGTTTGCGCTTAGATTTTTCTAATAATAGAAGCTGCCGAGAAAAAGGGGGACTTTGGGATAGATTTGTAACAATTTTTAGGGTAAGATGTTGTTGATTTGTAGAGAAATTATTCTATATAGAGTCTATCATAGATCAATCAGAATGTGTCACGTCATATGATATCTAGACGTGATACTGAGTAATATTAATTGAGGTTCCGAACAAATAGGTGACGTGGCACATTCTAATTGGTCTCCGGATGACGCTTGACGTCCGCACAGAATAATTAATCTGATTTATGAAACATGAAGTATCATAACTTTTTAAAAGAAGATTTACTTGTATTGCATCTAAGATTTAATTATTTACATATATAATATCTAAAATTAATAATATACACTCCTCGTGTCCTAAAACTCTTATTCTATGTCATCTCGCACTTCGTTCCTTCTCTGTAACATGTGCGCGTACCAGCACCCATTCATTCACAGGTAGGGGTGTCAATTTCAGGTCACGGGTCGAGTTCGGGTCGAACCCGAAACTGACCGGCACTATTCGGGTCAACCCGAACCAGACCATTTTTTAAAAACGAGTCAATTTTCCTGACCCGAACCCGACCCGCTTTTGGTCCGGGTCAACCTGACACGACCGAATGACCCGTTTCCAAAAAAAGCTAGTTTTCGGGTCAAAAAACAGGTCTATCTCCTCTTTTCCGGGTAAAAAATGGGTCTATTTTTTTTCGGGTCAACAACGGGTCAATCTCGGGTTGCCGGGTCAAAATTGGGGTTTTGGGTCAAAAATGATCAATTTCGGGTCAAATGGTTAACCCGACCCAATTTTTGAAACGGGTCAAAATGTTGAACCCTACCCGTTTCGGGTTCGGGTTAACTCTAACGCGAAATTTTCGGGTCTGGTTTTCAGGTCGTGTCAAATATTGACACCCTTATTCCCAGGTTTGCCTCATTTGTCTGTTCTTTGCTAATCTTCTGCGTGAAAATGCCCTCTAATATTTTATAATTAAATGATATTATAATGACTTAAAGTGAAATAACTTTTTTAAATTATTTTTTAAAAAGTTTAGCTTATTTTACTTATTGGATTTCATAGTCACATTAAAGAAGTCAAGGAGAGGTTGAGGCTAACTCTTGAACTCCTAAATTTAGTGCAATCTTTCATCGCCCTCTCATTTTTTTTTAGTTTGTTTTGAAATAAGAGACTCTAGAGCAAAGTAGCACTACATTTGAAATAATAGTTTATTCGAAGTGGACGACAATAAATGTGGGTCATGCATCTGTTGGGTTGGTTGCTGGTAGACTCACTAAGGGATTAGTGGACATCGTCAAACACGTCACAAGATGACGTGGTAGCGGGCCGATACCCCCGTTCCAAAAAAAAAAAAATCACTAGTTATTATTTAAGTATAAAATAACCCTTCTATTATATTTTTTAAGGATAAACGAGTAATTTTATTATGAAATTAATTAAATTTAATGAAAAAAAAAAAACCTTGTGTGTTTGTCTATATATAATAATAATAATAATAATAATAATAAGCTATATTAATTAGTTAATTTCATTAAGCACAAATGATGCCTTTCATCATAACCATAAATAGTTATTGATATAATATAGTAGACATGAATTGTATAGAATAAATATTGTGAAGGAAATTATAAGAGACTTGTGACACGAAAGCTATCTTTTATAGATCATTTGCTTTATGTTTGATTGTTCCTCATTGATAGGAGAACACCATAGGTCAAAAAGTACAGCAAGAAACTTTGTTCAATTGTTGGGAGTTAGATGATATGTCGATGATGTGCATAAGCTTATGTAGATGATGGCGTATATCAATGCTATTAGCGACGATGGGCGGCAAATTCTATGGGCGTTGTTGTAGTTGGATGAAATTGCCAATGAGACTATAGTTGGGTGATAGTGGTTAGTATATCGTAGTTGGATGATCATAATTTGGGGGATTGTAATTGGGAGACAATTGTTCAAGGGTCGCAGTTGGATGAGATAACCATAGTTAATGATTGGAGGGCAAAGGTTTAGAGGCGGTTGTCAAACATCAGTGGACATGTGTTAGTGATATGTCAGTCATGGTCCAATTGCACCATTGGGATAATGATGATTTGATGGAGCTCTGGAAATATTCAAGTCTTTGAGCTCTCTTAAATCTCAAGCCAATGATTCACCTCGTACATCGAATGTAGATCTCTTTATAATTTTGGAGAGTGTAAACCAAAAACACTCCATGCATTGCTTCCATTGATAACTTATCATTCTTTTAGCATTTAAGTTCCTTAATGATGTCAGAATTAAACTACATTAGACTCATTAGATTGATTCGTGACATTCGTTGAGATGCTTGATTTGACTATCAACTCGCAAGATTTGATAACCACTTTCTGATTCAATTAATATCCCAAAATATTCAGTTACGTTTCAAGTGCTTGATCGAAGCTCGTTCGAACTCAAATCGGATCACTCTTGCTGTCAGCGGGTTCGTCTCATCAATACGTCCATTTTAACTGCGAGTTCACTCAAAATCAAAATTCATTTGATATTATTTTTTGTTTTAAAAAAATTAATTTGAATATATGTAAAAATTCATGCTCTATTAAATCAAAAATTGATGACATGTCATTCATAAATTTGATCAATGATGTATACCATTTGAATGAGATCTCCCAACAAAGCACATGCATTTGAATCATTAAAATACAAACTGAATAAATATGAGAATCATATTTTGTACGTGCTCCCTCACATGCTCCCAGCCACGTGCTGTGTCAGCCACCTCCCATAGCCCCTCTGCGCAGCATCACATGCATGGCCCCCTCTCCCCCATCACACCACCAACCCATCCTAAAAAACCAAATTATTTTTTTTATTATTATTATTATTTTGAACATTGAGTGAATTTTAATCATAATTATTGAAATTTAATAATTAATGTGCATCATTATGAAATCATGAAGCCAAGAACAACAACATCAAGCCTTTATCACACTGCGTGAGGTCGGCTACATGAATCCTTTTTCTTTGTTTTGTCTTGTTAAGAGTTAAATTCTCATTTCTAATGTTTTCTAACCAAGTCTATTTGGATCCATCTCTACATGTCTTAACATAAGCCAAATCTAATACATCTACTCTCCTAATCGGGTTATCGAAAGGTCGTCGTTGTTTTAGAGTTTAGGTCATCTAAGACGACTCTCTCTGATAATCTTTTCCTCTACTGGAGTTACTCCAACATTTTCATGTATATGCTCATTTCTTATCGTGTCTCTAAGAGTAAAGCCATTCATCCACCTGAGCATCATCATTTCTGCAACACTTAATTTAATATTATGCTTCTCTTTTAATGACCAATATTTTGCGTCATAAAGCATTGCAGGTATCACCACAATCTTATAGAATTTTTTCTTGAGTTTGAGGGGGACTTTTCTATCACACAATAAGTCTGATGAATTACTCTACTTCAACCGTCTAATTTGAATTCTACTAATTATAATATGAAATGAAGCCATGCAAAAAAATATATATGTATATATTCAATAGTACTCTTAAACACGTACATCTTAGGGTTTGTTTGAGATAGCTTTTTTGTTATTTTATTTTTCAAATCGTTGCCATAATTTTGCCTGGCTAGGATTTCCTCGTTGTTTTTAAGAAATTTTTTTGATAAGAAGCAATTTTTTATTTTACAAATAGCTACTGCCAGTCCAAAAGAATCTTTACATGGTCTTCCATTATATCTATAAAAGTAGATAAATTTATTTCGAGATGTGTGAAATATATTAAAAAAATTATTAAATTCATTTTAAAATAAATCTAAGGATTTTGAGATATATCTAATTAAAAAAATTGATAAGAACATTTTCAGATAAATTTTCCTATCTTAAATTGCCTCATAAGAAAATATGAATATAAAGGAGAAAGAGAGTAATGAATAAGAAGGGTTTTTTTTGTTTTTTTTTCACAAAGCAAATAAAGACTACTTTCTAATAACAGTGATATGTCATCAAAAAAGTATCCTGATCGGGCACAAATCTCAAGGTAAAATCAAGTCGAAAACATAAAAAATTAAATTCGGGATCACCTGAATTCCGATTTCAGCAAACTTATAGTCAAACTAAGTGTCTCGAAAATACGAATCCAACGACACCAAATTCAACTCGATCTAAGCCCAAATAAGTCTGAATCGAAGACCCGAAGCGTTGTTGGAAGGTTCAAACCACAATTTAGATTACCAAACGGTTTCCAAACATGACATGCTTATAGTTGAATCGAGCGGCTCGACAAGACAAATCCAACAAGCCTAAGATCGCCGAATTCCGATATCATTAAGACCTTCAAATATCTGACAAACGATCCACGATCAAGGGATTTAATATTGACCGTCCATCCGAACCACTCCACATTTGCCCTTGATCCTCCTCCTATTTATGGGTCATGCAATCCTCAAAAAAACTATAAATAATCCCCCTCATTTTTCTTGAAATGGGATCCAAGCAAGAAGAAGAAGAGAAGAGAAAGAGGGAAGAAGCTCCTCCTCGATCACCGTCGGAATTTTGTCCGACTTTCCCAAGACGTCAGAATTTTGTCTGACTTCCACATTAACATCGGAATTCTACCAGACTTCCACAGTGACGCCAGAATTTCGCCCGACTTTCCAGTGACGCCGAAATTCGCCCAACTTTCCAGTGACGCCGGAACTCTGTCTGATCTTCAAGTGATGCCGGAATTCTGTCTAATTTTCAAGTTATTCTGAATTCATCTCGAATACACAACTTGCTTATAACTAGATTTCAATCTGGAAGCGAATCATTGTAATATGATTGTCCTACATTTTAAGGACGAGTCAGCCTCTTGTATCTCAAGCAAATACTAGTGGAATTCTTCCGATTGGGCGTGACCCTGTGATTTTTTCTCTTTCCAGGTTTTCCACGTAAAAATTCTGGTGTATTTATTTTTCTTATGTTTGTGTGCTGGATATCCATACGACGCTAAGACGAAAATTTTTTAACTCTATCGCTGCATATATTCTAGCCCACAACAAATAGTTATAAAGTAGGTATGATAGTTAAAGGAGGATTCTTTCTCTATTTTGGGGCCAGGTTCATGGTAACTCAAAATTGACCTAATTATATATCATTCAGGTTTAGTTTTAGATGGTTGTATTTGAGTAAAATGGGTTGTGTTACTTTGAAAAAAAATGTATGATATGTATGAGAAATGGATCAAGCATGACAAATTCATATTAGTCGGGTTCAGGTCGAGTCAGGTTCATGTCAAATATTTTGCATTTATGATAAATGGATCGGGCTCTAGTCAAATATATTTGGTTTAGAGCAACTTCGAGTCAATCTCAAACCCAACTAACCTATCTAAATTGACACCTCTAAAAGTTATAGCCCACATATAGGTGTTCAAATTAAAATTTCAATAGTTAGTCTCATATTATAAAACATAAACCTATATGTCTATCATGAATCCATTAAGCATAAAAATAAAATATCAATAACTAGTTCTTTGCATTATTTATATTCTCCTTCATAACCTAGAGGCATGTGACAAATTCTCAAATTAAGAGCTATGAAATATTGTTATTGGCTTATGCATTGAACATAGAAAAGCGCGATATACATGTGGTGGGCATGGCGCGCTATACTAGTTCTTTGCATTATTTATTTTTTGCCCCTAGGCGATTTTTTTTATATGAATTTTCCCCTCCAAAAATTGGAAAGCCTCTTGGACTCCTGCTATTTTCATCCAATTATGTTGATCTTTTCTAACACTAATAAACAAGTCTGTGAAAAGTGATTATGTGCAAAATAAATTATATTTGCACCCTTATATATATTATAAATTTGCTATTTGCCCCCTAATAATTAAGGCTGATTCCACCCCAGAGCTTAGTCAATATGATACATTTTGGGCTGATTTAGTATCCTCTTTTAGGTAGAAATATTTAAGCAACAATTAACTTAAAATCTTCCAAATTGAATTTTGAAGATTTTAAATTCTATTATTTTGATAAAAATTATAATTTCAATATTGCCACTTAATATTGATTAAATCCTTGATTTATTAACCACCATTTATTAAATTTATTAATTTTTTTAATTTCTCCATATTCAAATCTTAAATCCTAAAACAAATAGTGCAAAAGATTTATTAATATTTAGCAATATTTAATAATTATCTAATCAATATATAAATATATAATAATTAGTAACTGAATTATTTAATACTAAATATTAAAAAAATAAATTAATATTAGCATTATGAACATAATATAAAAAATAAAATAAAATAAAAAAGAAAGAAAGTCTAAACAAGAATATCTTTAAGCTATGTGTCACTGATTCAGCTCGATCATGACCTTTGCCATCTTATTCTTAGCTCATAATTTTTTTCTTCAATAAACTAATTAAAATATGGTTGAATGAAGAAAATTTCCCTCTATGATGTTATGATTAATTGAATATTAATTGAAAATGGACTATGGAAGGAGGAATGAGGAGGATTTGGCCTAATTTTATTCAACAAAAGTAAATAAATCATTCACTTGAAATAAGAATATCCATGCATGCTTATATTGTACTTTCAAAGAAATCTAAATACATATCGATAACATATATGATTCACGTGTTCATTTATGCACTACCTTATCTTTTTCCTACTAACATTCTTCCATCCAGGGATGAAATCGCCCTCTTTTTTTAGAGTTGATTAAATATGATGAAGGCGTGCATGAGCAAATAGTTAAAATGCTTATTCTTTTAAGAGAAAAAAAAAATTGAAGTTGGGCAACTAAACAATCTTTTCAGGTCCGCTCCTACTTCTATATATGCATTGCTCATGTGCAGATCATAAATGAATCAATGCTCTTCTCATACCTTATTTTAGCATTTTTCTTAAGATAAATATATTATCATATAAAGACTTAAACTATAATACTTATCATAAAAGTTATAATGATTGAGAAAGTAGACTTAAATTTTATAATAGTCAGAGAGTATATAAATCTAATCTTTCACTTTCTTCTTGGTGTTTGATCCTAATCAACTATTAAATCTTCGTGTTACTCTATGATGACTATGATTTCAATAGTTAAATTGCTTAGTTTATTAAGGGAAAAAAATTTTCAGGGTGAGCAATTATCCATCCCTAGGTCTGCCTAGGCCCGCTCCTACTTTTATATCTGTATCTCTCATGTGCAAATCATAAATGAATCAGTGCTCTTATCATATCCCCTTTTTTAATGATAAAAATCTTATCACAACAAGACCTAACAACTAATTAATGTAAAAATAATGATTGAGAAGGTAGACCAAAATTTTATTATAGAGAGCCCCTAAGACTAATCTTTCAGGTTTCATTTGGGATGTCTTTTTTATTGCTTCTTAAAACGGAGTTTTAATATAAAACTCCTAAGTAAAACTCCGTTTTAGAAAGCAATAAAAAAGCCGTCCCAAACGAAGCCTGAGTATATTCCTGGTGTTTGATCCTAATCAAGATTAGGTTTTTCATAAATATATTTAGGATATTTTATATATTTATAATAAATATATCATAAATGCATGATATTCTCCTCATTTTGATCAAATTAAACTTTGATTATATTAATATGAACAGTGTGACAATTCTCAGACAAAAATAGAAAGGAAATCATTGATGAAAAGAAAAGCATCTGATAATAATGTAAAATATACAAGAGAAAAAGCCAGCATGAATGAATGCTTGCATGTGAAATTAAAGGAGGATTGTAGATTCTTTTTTGTGCTCATGACAGTTGAAGCAGTTGGTGTGGCAGTTAAAGTGAGGGCAAATCAGTCATTTACATAAAAAATATGTATGTATGTGCATGTGGTGGGCCACACAACTTGTTTGACACGTGTCAGCTGCTCACCATATTTTGAATTTTGTTTTATTTTATTTATGAAAGTGATGAGATCTAGTTTGTATTGAGCTAATTTTAAATTAAAATACAAATATTATGTTAGGAATTTCGTATATAATTCGTATTAGGATGTGACGAAAAATTATTTGATTTGCTTTGAGATTAGTGTTGAAGCGTTTGAATTACACTAATCTTAAAGTAAATACAGTAATTTTCAATAAAATTTTGTTTGAAATAAATATGCATTATAATCTCTTATTTTGCATTGTTTGATCATCTAAGAAAAATACTCCATTTTTTTTAATAAAAAAGATGAGAGTAGAGACTCAGTTTTATTAAATAGAAAAATTAAAAAAAATATATATTATAAGATTGAGTTGCGCCAAAATAATCAAGATATAAATAAACCTTAGAGAAAAAATATGTCAATATATCAAGATAAAATTAGTATCAATATGTGATAATAAACCATTAGATTTATATTGAGATTAGTGTTGTTTACGTACATATATGAAGAGTATGTAATGCACTAATCTTAAAGTAATTATAATATTTTTTAATAAAATTCGCTTCTCTTATTTTCATTATTGGACCATATATAATTAAATTTTGATTATTTTTTTATTTGAAGAGTGTAGCAATGCTTTTCTATAAATAGAATAAGAATAATTGTTGAATTAGGCAGCTCCTTGTAATAAAATAAATCCCCCTAAAATGGGGGATTTACATATATACCACTTTATTTCATGTTATTTATAGATCTAACACCTAAACCTTGAACATTACATTCCTACCATCCATATAAATTTTAATATCAAATATATCATTGTCATATTTCATTCTTATCACCAATACCACCTTATAAATTTTAATATTTCATTCCATGCACCCGTATTTGTTCTATAGGTGGTAGACATATAATATTAAAAATTTAGATGTTAGATATGTAAATAATATAAAATAAAGTGGTATGTATGTAATTCCTCCTAAAATTAAATACACAAGGCCAAAAGGCAACAAGAATTAATGCTTGCATGTGAAATTAAAGGAGCACTACTAAACATTGAAGGAGATGAAAAAAAGTGCAATCCAATCAGTTGGTGGCTTTCTTTATTGATATTGATATTGATAAATATCTCTCACTCACATATTGTGGGGTTTGTGAGTAGGTTTTGCCATTGATTTTGGAAAGTCATGCATGTGGTGGGCCGCAAAACTTGTATCATAAATGTCGATCGATCATATTGAAAAAAAAAAATCGGATGGATGCTTTGATGCAATTTGTATTAAGATAGATTTGAATGTTCATGAATGTACATGGAGATTAGTACTTATATGTGATATCATGAATTGCACCAATCTCAGTATAAATTCAAGGGCGTCCAAGCCCATCATGAGCCAAATTACGTCATGATATTCTTATATAGTTTTTTTTCAACGTATTATGAACATTAGCATATTTTTTATGAAGAAAAATTTAGTCTCAATGATCTCATTATTAAAAGTGTGGAGACCTTGATTTCATCAAGGATATGTAGCAAAAAATAAGATTTTTGTTTATGAATATTTGTATTACAATATGATAAGACCCGAATGTTGTATACAAGAACTTTGGTTAACCTGTAACCACGATCATTCTCACATTAGAATGGTTAAGTTGGCATAATGTTGTGTCATGCCCGCTCTTGAATCGCACAATTTATAAAATTGTGATTAAATAACTTAATTAACATCCGAAGTAATGAATTTTGGGTAATTTAGGGTTTCATTCAAATTTGTAGCACTCAGCGGGCCTAAATAAATCATATCTAATTCGAAAAGAGTTAAAAGTACAATAATATAAGAATCCAAACCTTAACAAATCTCTCTCTCTCTCTCATGTATATTATGTATCATTAATTCAAACAATGATATGTCATTAATAAAACTATCCTTCAAATATATTTTATGTATATGTCTTAACACAATATATTGCAATGTTGATTATTGCATTGTTATCACACATGTGCAATGGAGTTCTTATTACTTTCTTTTGTAATTTAATTGGAAGAAACTGAAGGGTGGTTTTAAATGTTTTGCACTCAATGTGAGTTCCTACTTCTTCTATTTAGCCTTCGTTTGGTATGACTTTCTTACTGCTTCTTAAAATAGCTTTCTAGTACAAAAAATATATTTTTTGTATTAAAAAGGTTGCTTTAGGAAGCACAATGATAGAACTAAATAATGTTTTGGTTTTGGTAGATCATTATAGGTATAATTGTTGTGTTATAAGTAGGTCCTAGTTATTTCATATGATATCAAAGCCTTTTGAGTATAAGTATAATTTTGGGCTCACTTGGATAACTTAATATAAACTCATTTAATGCATTCATGTTTTTCATATATGGTCTCTTAGTATCCCTTCATCATGCAAACCTAATAACATAATTTTATAAAATGAGCTTAAGTGGATTTAGTTGAATTTCTATCTTTCATGGGCATGATAAGTTTTATGATAGACATTTCGCCTTAAGGTTGAAGACTATCTTATATATCATGTTTAGTCATTGTGACTGACTCAATAAAAGTTGAATTATATATGATATCATGAGTCAAATATAGGTATCTTTTGTAGGGATTGTGGAGTAAGGGTGTCAAAACAAGTTGATAGGTTGGGTTCGGGTCCAATTCGAAATTGATATGACCTGAAGCCGATCAACCCGAACTTGATTCGTTTGATAAACGGGTCAAAAAGACTAACCCAGAACCCTACTCACGAACAACTCAAATGACTCGCACCAGATCCGTTAACCCATTTTAGTTTCTTTTTTTTTTAATTATTTATTAACTATAAATTTTAGGATATTTAATAACAAATAAGAAGATTATACCTGCAAGGAAAAAAGAGATATTAAACGACTCAATTTTTAGTCAAAAATGGGTTCGCGGGTTAGCACAAATATGACTCGTTTAATAAATGAGTAAAAAAATTCAACCTGAACCCAACCTGTTTATTAAATGAGTCAACTCGAACCTGGGTTTTTTAAAGGCCCTGCATTGGGTACCTATACCCACACCCACACCCACACCCATCCACGTACACACCCATATCCAATGGGTGCACCCAATGCCTCGTGAGTATGTATGGATGGGTACTCAATATCAGATGATAAACCAATTTACATTGTTAATCGCCATATATAGTATATTCCCTCAATCCTCACTGTGCAGTGCGTATCATTGAACCGCGCTGCGACCACAGTTAATTATGTTATGCAGCTTGAAAGTTTACTGTCAGAGCAAAGGGCAACAAGCCTCCCATCAATCCGTGTTGGACTGCATTCAAAAATTGTGGAAAATGGGTGGGTACGACATCCCGAAAGTCACCATGAGTGGGCTTGTGTGGGTGAAGCCCGCCCGTGTAGAGCGTGGCTACCCAACCAGGACCCCATGCATGTAAGGCTTTGATTTTTTGGGTCAAGTTTAGGTCAGGTTGATGGGTCGGATCAGTTCTTGATAAGAAATATATATAATGAAGGAGAAGTGGATAAGTTCAAGTGATTAATTGAATAATGACGTGAACCAAACAATTGTGGAAAATATACTGATGACTTCAGCATGATTATATTTATTTTGTATTTTTTATTTAAAAAATAATATATTTTATTTGAAACAAATGCATCTGTCTTTCCACAGTCACATCTCAAAAAAACTTTATTTCTATGAAATGAAATGTTTAACGTTATGCACTTATTATATCTTCCCAAAATCTTATGGCTCAAAAAAATATTCTACTAAAGTGATTATTTAGTTTAAATATTAAGAATATGTTCTTAATATTGTTAGTCATTAATGTATTTTTATTTTTTATTTTATCTTCAAATAGATCCAAAATTATTAAAGTTTAATGAAAAGAAATGTTTATTCTCTTTTTAAAAAAATTGGGGGAAATATTTTTGAAATGGGCTATTTTGGAAGAGAAATAGTGTTTTGTTCATAAATATTTTTTACTTGTTATTCTGTCAGGATGAGCTTCAAATTTATTATGTTTGCTTTGAGATTAGTGCGATATAAACTCATTATGTTTAATATTATAATCTTCAAACATATCCAACGGTTCTCAGGGCCATCATAATATAATTTCTATCAAGATATGCTTACATAATTTTTTGATTTAATCAGAGTGTGGAGAGAGTGCAAGGTCATTCCATCAAGATGAGCTTAAATTTATTATATTTGCTTTGAGATTAGTGTAAAATAGATTTTTCATATTTAATATTATTATCTTATAATAAATTAAACATTTTTCATGCTCGTAATGGAAAAAATATAGATATAGGCTTCGTTTGGGGCAACTTTCTCATTGCTTTCTAAAACAGATTTTTAATAAAAAAATTCTAATTCAAAAAGTTTTTTTAACTAAAACAATGTTTTAAAAAGCATTAAGAATGTCGTCCCAAATGAACCCATAGAGAGAAATATCACTGAAACCTAAGTAAACGGATACCTTTTCTGAAAATTTTAAATAATTTTTATGTGCTAAAAATTTCATTATTCATGAAAGTATATATTAAAATGTAGCTTTGGAAATTTTTTTTATATAATTAGCATTTCGTTAAGCTAATTGTCGTGTCAACTAATTATTTCTAACGGCAAAATTATCATTTAATAATAATGTGATTGGTTATGTTGTATCATCACATGGATACATGGCCTGTTCTCGTACCATCCATGTGATGCCAATCACCTTCTTAACTGATAATTTTTTGCTAATACTAGCCCTAACCCTAATCCTAAACCCTAAACAAACAACCAACAAATTATATGATTACTTAGACTATGATCTTCCAGTTCCTCTAAAAGGCATGATTATTCTTGATAAAACTGGATTACCTTACATTCGCCATAATTAGTTTTATGTTTTTTGCTTAGTTTCTAGGCTGTCTAGGTTGTTTGGTGGTCTGTGTGCTGGGTGTTTGTTGTTTCTGTTGGCTGGGTTGTTGGTCGCAGAACTGGAATATTGCTGGGGACCTGCTGTTCTTCGACAGTTTTTTGTCTATATGTTTCCATTGGGTTTTTATCTGGTGGAGCTGGATGTTCGCTGAGGTTATGAGGTTTATTTCTGTTAAAGGTGGGTTCATTACTACTTGCTGCAATCATATTTGGGGTATGTCTCTGTTTTGGTGGAGAAGGGTGATCATTTTGTGGTGTTTATTTCGCCGGTCGAAGTGGTTTTTTATTAAGTCTTATATTGTTTTTGCTGATTGTTTGAGATTATATAGTCACTCGAGTTATAATTTCTATGAGAGTTGGGTCTTTATTATTTCTACCTGTCTTGGGTGGGGGGATAGGTGGAAGGAGAATTATCAGATCATCCTTTGCTGTGGTTGGAATTTGCTGGATCTGTCTTTTGGTTATAATGTCAGATGCTCTTGCATCTGTAAGAGTATTTATCTTTTAGTTTTGAATTACTATCTGGCTAACACATCTTTTTGGTGAGTTTCTTGCAGTGTCTTTTCATCCTTATATTTCCGAATCTTCAATGCATGCAAGGTACTCCTATTTTGGTTTTTGTGTTTGCTCTTCTTTTTTCATCAACAATTTTGCAGGAAGATTGTGCTGAACGACAATTATCTACTCTTACATTTTTGGGTGTTGTCTACTCACAGCCCGAGTCTTTATTTATGTCTCTTTTGTAATCTTAGGAAAATGAACCATTGGCTCTTAGATTTTCTTTCTTTTTTGCTTGTAGCTCTTTTGAGCATTAGTGAGCTGGAAGAATTGTTCTATGTATTCATTTTGAAGAAATTTTATGTAATAATATTTTTCATACAAATTATAGTAGGATGGGCTTCATATTAATTAGATTGCTTTGAGATTAGGGCTGCATATAGATAATTTGTATTATGATAATCTCAAAGTAAATCTAATAATTTCATCCCATCATGAAATAATATAAATTTTTTAGGAATAGATTGAAACTCAATTTAATGAATTAGACTTCTAAATCATAGATTCTTAAAGAGTATTGTCTCCCTAAATTAAATTAATTGGCACACCCTTCTAAGGCCTTAGAGTAGACATACTTGATATGGCTAACTAACTTAGAAGACTACACATTCCTTTGGGACTGCTTTCTTATTGCTTTTTAAAATAGATTTCTGGTATAAAAATTTCTTAAATCATAAGTTTTTATACTAAAAATTTGCTTTAGAGAGCAGTAAAAAAGCCGTACCAAATGAGGCATAAGTCGTCGTTTGGGACAACTTTTGGCAACTACATTTTCATAGCTTTCAAAAAAAAAAAATTTGTACAAAAAGTTGTGCAAAAATCAATAAGAAAAGCAGTTCCAAATGAGTCATAATTCATCATATATTAAGAATTAGTCTAAAATAGGGGTGTCAATTTTGGGTCACAGGTCGGGTTCGGGTCGAACTCGAAACTGACCCGGCACTATTCGGGTGAACCTGAACCGACCCGTTTTTGAAAAGGGTCAATTTTCCTGACCCAAATCGACCCTCTTCGGGTCCGGGTCAACCCGACATGACCCAAATGACCCGTTTTCAACAAAAAATTGCTAGTTTTCGGGTCAAAACGGGTCTATCTCCTCATTTTCAGGTCAAAATCAGGTCAATCTCTAGTTGTCGGGTCAAAATCGAATTTTTGGGTCAATTTCGGGTCAAAGGGTTAACCCGAACTCGACCCAATTTTTTAAACGGGTCGAAATGTTGAACCCGAACCTGACTCGTTTCGGGTTCGGGTTGACCCTAACCCGAAATTTTCGAGTCGAGTTCGAGTCGGGTATTCAGGTCGTGTCAAATACTGACACCCCTAGTCTAAAATATTAAACCTATTTGGTCATTGGGCCTGAGTGAAGCCCTAATTTGATTATATTATTATATATAGTCTAGTGCACTTTAGTGGGCTCACTAAACCCTGATCTTCTCGATTAACGTAATCTAAGTCCAAACTGATTGAGTTATAATCAAGCTCAACCTAACACTACCCTTGCCCTGGTGGCTAACATAGCATATCGAAGGTGGTTTGATCGAAAAACTCATTTGGTCAACCTTAGTTCAACTAGTTGAACTCACTAGTTGCTCGAGGACTTGACCTAATCCCAACTTGGTTAAGTGCCTAACCAAGTTATATGAAGACCCTTTATAAATAACAAATTATATGAACACCCTTTTATCTCATTATTATAAACATTACATTTGATATTAATACTTATTTTCTTAAAAAATAATGATGATTTTATTTTACATAAATAATCCAAAAAATCGCTATCGAAATTAATGAAGGATAGGATCGGTTTGTCCAAAAAAATGAAAACTCATATACATTCGAACTTACTTGAACAATTTGAATGCTATGTCTTTGACCATGACAGCCACTTCTTAATTTCTAATTAAAATAGTCAACTTTAATTAATTATTTTTATTCATCTTAATTAAGTAATTAATATTTAATTAATTATTTTTTTTAATTTTAATGGCTGGCTATGCTTGTTTACATCTACATTTAAATTTTTTATTAGTTAATTTATTTAATATTGATGTGTGGTTGTTGTTATTAGGAATTAATATTGTGGGGCTTTAATTGAAAGTGCAAATTTGTGTGAAATATTCTAATTTTATTTATTTTAAAAATAGCATGCATATGTTTTTTTTTAAATAATATGAACTAAATTTTAAAAAATACAACTAAATTATCAAATTTCATTCTTATTATTTTGCTCAATTTTTAATGATTTGACTATATCTTATAAAACAAAAATATTTGTTGTTTTTCTATTTTAAAAAAATTATAAATATGCAAATTTGAATTTTTATTATGCATGTATAAATCTCTATAAAGTTTTAAATGTTGATTGCTTATAAGTTATTAATTAAAAATTAATTAAGTACATTAAATATAATTAAAAATATAAAATCTTATTATGGCAAATGATTTATGTTTTTCTTACTTCAAATGAATAACTATAAAGTTAAGATTTAAAAAAATCACTTATCATGATAGAAATTTCATGAAGTAGGTAAGAAAAGTGGGATAGTTTTCTTAGGCTTCATTTGAGACATATTTCTTACTGTTTCTTAAATCAAATTTTTAGTACAAAATTATTATTTTTTGCTAGAAAACTACTTTAAGAAACAGTAAGAAAGTTATCCCAAATAAAACCTTAGTATTTTACTTTTTAGTCATTCATTTAGGTTTTACTAGTGCTTTTTCACTATTTAAAAAAAAAATTATGATAGAAAGCTGCTTTCTACAACAACTTTAAAAAAGCCGCTTACTCCATAACATATTTACAACAACCTTTTATAAAAAGCTGTAGAAGTTCCTAACAAACTCTCAATATCACTTTCAATCAATAATAAAAAAATAGAAGAGTAGCTGAGTAGGAGTAAGAGGAGAAAATGAGGAAGCAAGTTTCAATAGGTAGATAAGTTATATGAAAAATCGCATTGAATATCAAATCTCAACGAAATGTAAGCTCACTTATCAATTATCATAACAAATTCATAGACTTCGTTCAATTACTTTAATTTGTTCATCAATTTATAGGTGATAAGACATTACAAAGTTTAATTTAGTTCTCAAATTTTGAATTTTGAGTTTACATAGAAATATTTTGAACGTTTTACGCTTTGACTAATTTGATCCTACAATCTTTTTTGTTGATCGTGCCATTTGAGCATCCTCTCTTTTAACTTATCACAAGTTACTGATCATAGAGACTAATTTCTTCTAACTTCTTCAGTAGTCACCTATCATAGAACTAAATAAGCTCTCCTCCATCTTCAACTCTCATTGTGCCGCTTTTAGAGGTCTCCCATCTTATTTGCTATCAAACATAGTTTCCTTATTAATCCTATTTTTCATTATTAATAATGTTAGAGTAATGTTTGAATTCGGAGACTGTATTCATAATAGAGCTTTAAATATATTTTTTTGTTTATCCTTAAGACACTCTATATCCTAGCTCTTTATATTTGACATATCCATGTTATCGCACCTTAAAAGGAAGAAAAATGTAATATTTTTTTATGAAAAGATTCCAAGATCCCTCAATAATATGCATGGATCTAACCAAGAGAGCTAAGCAAAATAAAGAGAGTTGTAGATTCTCATCAAGTATGGGTTGGCTTACATAAGACCATGTTGACCAATTGGATAAATAAGGGTGAGTCAAACTATGCTAAGTGAAAGGCTTAAAAAGATTTTAGTGAGGTAGAAATTTGGCCAAAAGCATCAGATTACATCATATATGGCTTGAATATTAATCCCTTATTTATAGGTAATGTTCAAGATCAAGGTTTAAAATTAGTTATGTAATGCAATTAAATATAATATACATGAAAATAAATGTAATGGTGTAATTAGTTGTGTAGCATATAATATGGCTAGCTGTATGTTAGGTTAGAACTTCCGATCGATGAGTATCTTTGGTGAGAATCATAGTCAGTTTGGAGAGTAATGTGTATGAGTTGTTGAGATCCCTTGTTGAATAATCTTGACTAGTATCTGACTATATAGATATCTCACGTAGGGCTGTCAAAATTGGGTTACAGATATGATTCGGGTTCAATTCAAAACTGACAAGAACTCGACCCACTTTGGACCAGGGTCAATCTGGCATGACCCGCCAACCCGTCTCTTCTTTACATCCGATCCAAAAAAAAAAAAAAGGAGATTGAGACAGTACGGCAACAACGGCTTAGATGGGATGGGACTGCTGCAGCGGCTTGGAGGTCGGGACTGGCCAGCGGCACTCGACTAGACGCAATGGTCAGACGCACACGGTCAGCATAAACATGACTTGCGAGAATTTCCTGGGTTAAACCAGGTTGAGTTCGGGTTTCTGAGTCAACCCAAACCCGTCTCATTTGCGAAACGGTTTGACCTTAACTCAAAATTTTCGAGTAGGATTCGAGTTGAGTTTTAGATTCGTGTTAAATATTGACACCCCTAATCTCACTCATGTTTGACTCATAAGTGACTTATGCATTTAGCTCTGGGTGGCTCAAGGATTTGTAAGTTAAACATATTCTAGTCATATCACTACAAATGACTTGTTGAACCTAATCCAATCACTCAAAATGATTTGATATATCTAATTCAAACAAATGAAAATAAACACAAAGTCCTAGGCAAGCTCACTAACATACAAGGGTGAATCTATGGGCTTGGTGGTTTGCTTTTTTTGACATTTACTAATACTTTGTTTGTGTCCCATGTGCTTTCCTGTCTATATAGTCCAAGGCAATCATTTCCAAGAAATGCCTTCTTCATCAAAAGTCTTGCATTGTACATGACAAGCATAAACTAAACTAATATATTTACTTTCTAGCATTATGTTAGATTGTCCCAAACTAGATGTCTTTATAGTTCTATATATAATTTCCATTATAAAATTAAACAAATAAGAGTTTATAATCATTTTGCATGAGAGTAATTAGGCGCTTAATCACCCTAAAATTAAAATAATAATCCAAGATTTCTATTGTAGCATTCTAATCAAGCATTCACATGATTTTTTTTTTAAAATATTACATTATATTAAATTGAATTTAATAATTTCAAATTTTATTTTGATTAAAAGAAATCATTTATGTGAAGAAGGCAGACAAGTCAAGCACGAAAAAAAAAAAAAAAAAAGACAAGCCAAGCACGGCTCAGCAACATATTACGCATTGATTGGCGGCTTATTAATTAAAGAAATGTTTTGAAAAGCTTAATCAGTGGACATTTTGGTCTTAACTATATGATAATAATATTTTGTCTCTATGTATGATGGATTTGAATGTTATTTTATGTTGGATCATGAACTTAGTTGTATCACGTTTAAGATTTTGTTTGGGATGATTTTCTTACTGCTTTATAAAGTTATTTTTTAGTACAACAATCTCTTAAAAATAGTTGTCTAAAGCTGTGTCAAACGTTAGCGTAAATCAAAGAAATCACATAGCATAGCATATATATAAAACTTTCTTCTGCCTTCCAAGCTCGGACCATATTTGCTAGTAAGGTTTTAGGGTTTCCTATGATTATATTTGAGTTCAATATCTTAAAAGGTGTGGTCGCATAGATAATTTGGGGCAAGAAGTCATTAAGACGTAGAATTAGGGGTGTGTTGTAGCTGGTTTGAGGTGAAAATTTGAAACGAGTCGATCATATTTAATGAGTTTGATTTAGACTTCATTTGGGACAGATTTTGTATTGCTTCTTAAAACAGAGTTTTAATACAAAAAATTAAAATCTTTGTACTAAAACTCTGTTTTAAGAAACAAATAAAAAGCCGTCCCAAACGAAGCCTTAGTTTATTAAATGATGGTTTGATTTTTGGCTTGAGAGTAAGGGCTATTTATTAGGATTTAAGCACATACTTTTTAGCAAAATATATTGATGTATTGTACTTGATACATCACGCAAAAATTAGCTTGATTGGGCACGACTCTCGAGGCAAAAGCTAGTTGGAAACTTCAAAAATTAATTCTGGGAGCTCCTGAACTCCGATTTCAGCGAGCTTATAGTCAAATTAAGCGTCTCGGAAATACAAACCCAACGACACCAAGATCAACCCAATCCGAGCCCAAATGAGTCCGAATCAAGGGCTCAAAGCGCTGTTGGATGGTTCAAACCGCAATTTGAGTTACCAAACGGTCTCCGATTTTGACGAGCTTATACTCGAATCGAACGGCTCGACGAGACGAATCCAACGAGCCTAAGATCTCCAAATTCTGACATCATTAAGGCCTTCAAATGACCAACGAACGGTGCAAGATCAAATGATTCGATATCGACCGTCCATTCAAACCACTCCCAATTCGCCCTTGATCTCACGCCTATTTACGGACTATGCCACTCCAGAAAAACTATAAATAGAGCTCTCATTCTACACCAAGGAAGAAAAAAGGGAGGAGAGAGAAGAAGAAGAGGAGAAAGGGGAAAAGGAGATTCCTCACCTTCTCGACCACCGCCGGAGCTCTTCCTCGCCTGAAGACGCCGGAACTTTGCCGGATTTTCAGGAAACGCGGGAATTCTTCACAACTTCCACGTGATGCTAAAATCCTTCCCAATTAACAACAGAGTTCCCTCCTGACGCCGAAACTCCGCCCAAGTGAAGCCGGACTTCTACCCGACGTCGGACCTTCACTCTTCACCAAGTTTCTACCCAACGCCGGACTTCTACCGGTTATCGGACTTCGTTGAACGTCTATGCGAAGATGCATTTCTTCCCATTGTTGGACTTCTACCTGACGCTGTCATACTGATCTTCGTAGTCAGACTACAGTCCTTCCGACCTCCGTCGCCAGCCGACTACGGTCCTCCTGACTTATGTCGCCCGCTGACTACAGCCTTTCCGACATCCGTCGCCTATTGAATATGGTCCTCCTTATTTATGTCGCCTGCCAACTACAGTCTTTCTGACATTCGTCGCCTGTTGAATACGGTCCTCCTGACTTACGTCGCCCGCCGACTACAGTCCTCCGTCGCCAGCTGACTACGGTCCTCCTGACCTACGTTGCTCGCCGACTGCAGTCCTTCTAACAAAGCGAATACGTCGATAGTAGCTCTTTGTATTTACATATCATGTAATGTACTCCATAAGATGTACATCAAGCTAAGGCCTTCTCCCAAGGAAGGGCCTCATTTGTAATCGACATCGAATACTAGTGGATTCGTTCAAACTGGGCTAGGCCCCGTGGTTTTTCCCCCTTTTACAGAGTTTTCCACGTAAAAATCTTGGTGTCTCATAAATGCTAGACCCTCTCTCCTTGTCTGATTGTGTGCCGGATTTTCGTACAACGCTAAGACTATAAACTTTATATTTCTCTACCGACGCGAATACTTCTGGACGCAACAGTACTAATTTTTAGGAAATCCCAAAATATTAAAATGTTTTTTATTTTGGAAGATAAAGTACTATTTGCATTTTTCACCTTTACAAAATAGTTATAAAATAGGGTCATATTTTGAGACCATGAAAACATAACTATAATAGGATATTATTTTAAATTTATCACCAAATTAATAATAAAAAATTTTTAATTTAATGAATTTATCTTGACATTTATCAACAATGTAATGAAATTTTCAAGATATTATAGCATGAGTGATCATTTTTTATTTTCGAAAATAAAAAATTAATACAAATATCTTGAATGTTAAGAAGTTATTTGCAAATTATATTATAAATTGTTAAAAAATATGGGCATTATCAAAAAAATATTTCAAATAATCGAGGGAGTGAATTAATTTATAATTTGATAATTAATATATTTAAAAGCTGAATTTATTTTTTAAAAGTTTACCTAACCGGGTCGGGTTAGGGTCGACCCGTTTGAACCCGGGTCAGTTCCGGGTTCGACCCGAACCCGACCCGTGACCCGAAATTGACACCCCTATTTATGATTATTAGTTGATGTTTATTTAGTTTTCAATCTACTTTCCAATGTGTTTAATATCATTATGATTCGATAAACATGTGATAATGTTATTATTGCTCATTGACCATTCTAGAATCCATGCATGTCGGCGCCATTTTTACTATAGATAATTTGTTGTAATTTACAATAGATTACGACGTGTTGCTTAAGTCTTCACAAAGGTCAATTCATCATAAATTATAATAAAATTTTCCATCAATATAGATGAAATATTTTGTCACACTATATATGACACATAGATAATCAAATATCATCACGTAAAACAAGATTGATAGATCCATCATAAACTACGACAGATAATTCTATCATAATCCACATCAGACTCCCCATGAAAATAACATTTATTATATATTAATTTTGTCTCCTTCATTCATATACTTTGCTTTGGTTCCCTTCACATCTCAGCATCAAGACTTGTTGCCATGATTAATTATTCTGTGAGGATGTCGAACGCCATCTAGAGAGCAACCGCAATGCGCCACGTCTCCCCTTCACTCGGTACCGTAACTCGGTACTGCTTTGAACTACTCCGTGCCGCGGCTCAGTATCGCTGACATGATGCATTTTGATTGGTTTTCATATGATTGGTCTCCGCACAGAATAATTTCTCTGTCGCTACACTTTCATGGAGCAAGCACACAAACCATGCAGGACATAACGGCATACTATGGCATTGATTGACGGCTGATTGTGGAGAGAAAATTTAGCTTCATGAGTTTTTTATGAGACTAAAATAAAACATTTTATCATAATTTCATGACAATAATGTTTTGTCTTTTGGTCAAAAAGATTCTTTTTTCACATCATAAGTAAATGAATTTATCAATATTTCATATGATTTTCTCCAAATATTTGAAGACTACTGAATGAATAGAAAGTTTATTGTGTAAGATTTTCATGAGAAAATTAAAATTGTCATGTGATATTCTTAAGGTTAGTTTTGTAATATTTTGTTTTTTGAGAGGAAATGAAGTCATAATTTGATATTATAAATAAAAATTGTTAGCTAATTACCAAAAAAAAAGTTTGTTGTGGGTGTTTCCTGCAATATGTTGAGATGTCATGAAGTCAAGTACAAAAGTCTTCATTTGTGAATTGTGAATTATGAAAAGGGTATATCATATTTTTCACAACAATAGGTATTACAGGAAAAATACATATTTTTCGGCGGATATTTCATGTAATTTTCTCATAATATTTAAAGACCGAATGAATAACAATCTTACTACGTAAACTTTTCACAATAATCATATAAAAATGTTTATAATTAAATGCATTTATCGCATATGATATTCTTAGGGTTAGTTTTACAATATCTTATTTTTTTAGAGAAAAATAAAGAAATCATAAAAAAAAATAGTTAATAAAGAAATATATTACGTAGCTCGTCTTGGTCTGTTGGTTGGGAGCTATGCCTACTAACCAAGAGGCCTATATTTGTTGTTGATGTTTTGTCACTACAGGAAAACCCGTCATTACTGGCGGACTAAATCCGCCGGAACACATAGATAATCTGACGGAACTATAAGTTTCCGGCGCACGTTTCGGCGGAAATGCATACGCCGGTTTTGGTCGCGTTGATAAATTTTCCGGCAAATGCGCAGTAAGTTTTCCGTCGCAAGATTTAGGAATATTCCGCCGTTAACTGCGCCGTTCGTACCAGCGCAAAAATTTCCGCCGGAAAATCCGACGATAATCGCGTGTTTTCCCGTAGTGTGTGCTATATATTGAGATTTAATAAAGTGAAGTACAAAAGTCTTCATTATGATTAAAAAAGAATATGATGTTGTGAATTTTGAAGAGGGTATATAGCACATTTTTTGCATGAACAAGCTTTAAAAGATGCTAGAAATATTAAAATATTAGATAGAGTGTACACAATGGCAATAAATTGTTAATCTAAAATTCAAATCTATATTGTTCAACACTGAAGTAGATTGAAGTCATAAGTAGACTAAGGTTTCGTTTGGGACAGCTTTCGTACTGCTTTTTAAAATGATTTTTTAGTATAAAAATTTCTAATTCAAGGAATTTTTGTAATAAGATAGTGTTTTAGAAAGCAACAAAAAAGCCGTCCCAAATGAAATCTTAAAGTCACATTTTATGTAAACACCATCTTATTACAGAAAATGGAACTTATTAGAAATTGCCAAACAGTTTGACAACTATCAGCTATCAAGATTTTTCTGCTTCTTAGTATACTTCATTAAGCTATTTTTATGTAAATTTTGTTGCATTTATTAAATTGTAGTGTCAAATCTTAACTTAAACCTACAAATAGAAGGTCAAAGATGAGCTCAATATGTAGTTATGTTACATCAATATTGTAACTTCTAACTTTGAAATCTAAGAAGCTCTAATTGCTTATCGTTATCGCTCTATTTCTGTCTTTCTCTCTTGCATGCTCGAACTATGTTGGTTAGTAATATTATATTATCTTTTACGAATAGATTTGAATAAAAAAATTCTGAAATTTCATTAAATTGGACCAAATATCACTAAAATAAATCTTCCTCATCAGCCAATGAAGCCCAAACCCTAGCTAACCAATGAATTTTATACAAAAATCTGGCCTAGAAGCTCATCCTCCTCACAAATTCAAAATTTCTTTTATGGATTCTTACAAAGGGAAGTCAGATTTAGCCAATTATGATGCTTTTTTGAGCTTGCAATGTTTATTCTCAACATCAACAATGCTCTTAAATGTCAAATATTTTCTTCGTCATTAAAGAGTTGCCATTGTAATAATTTTCACATCTCCTACTAGGGTGTGCCTTCTCACACTCCAATTTCAAGTGATAATTTAACACTGTTAAAAATCCATTGAAGAATTTATAAGCTCTTTAAAATATGTGATAAGAGCTGGGAGAGCCACTTTGAAACTATGTTGTTCATTTCAATATAAAATACTAGAAGCATAAAATTTAGAGCAAAAATAGCTCAAGATGTATTAGTATATGGTCTCTAAGAAGGATTTTTTTATATACACTTGACCTACAATGACCAACAATATTGATCAAGTTACTTAATCTTGTATTAATCACATAAATATAGGTAAGAATACAATCAACTTTCTACAACTTTATCGTTTAAGCCTTAAGACTCTGGTCCTATGGTAAAATCATTATGAAATTCTATGAATTAATGAAGATGAACATGAAAAGTAAGATGAGTAGCTAAATCACCATCAATAGAAGTGCCACAAGAAGCAATCACATCATCATGAGTTACGCTTTAGGGGGTGATTTTTGGTTTAAGAACATACAACAATGAAAAGCATAGAGGTCACCTTGATCTTAACAATATTCAAATTTTACTCATCTCTGTGTTTCATTCATTTTGATCATAGATGCAATCTATGATAAATGGCATTTCTATTGACTAGCATCAATGCGAGTATGCCTTCATTCCCGATATCTAACAAAGTATCATGTTTTTCATAAAGATCACTAGAATTATACAAAGGATTTTCACCACCTAAAAAATTTGGTTGAAGAACTTATTCATGTTGATATAGTAAAGGAATTCATCCTTAATGACCTAGGACATCATCCCAAGAAGAAGTATGCGGAGGAGTAGCAAATGAGCCTATTTTGATGTTGTCACATGGAAGATCCATATTGTTGGAATTATACTAATCATTCATGGGGTTGCTAGAGAAAAAGCATCAAGGCATGGTAGCCTCAAGTAACTTTGGCAGAAAAAGGTGCATGTTGCCTCAACGTCTTTAAGATCATCTTCTATAGAGCCAATATTTATTACCATCATTGAGAAAGACCACTCAATGATTGACATCCCCTTAATAAGGCATATGCTTTCACAATTTTGATGATTAACTATCAAATTGGCATCATTCTTATTGACATAACAATGTTGCACCAAAATAGATCCATATAATGGTGACCTCATTCTATAGCATTTCATCGAGCTGAATAATCACCATTAATAGTATAAATCTTAAATCAATGACTTTTGGTCATATCCTCTTCATTCAAGGTAAACAATATGTGGTGGCTAATCAATCAAAATTGGTTTCAAAAGTGTAAGGGCCAACTACTCCACATGATGAATTAATGAAACTTTGTAGAACATTGCATGAAAACTACCATCATATTGGCATAAGATGTGAAAGCTCATTTTTCATGTTTTCCTTCCAAGATTGTCCAGGAGGAAGTTGGATCGTCCTGGGACGATCGGTATAGGTTGTGAAGAAAATTCTAGCTGGAAGGTTCATCTCAGGATGAAATGAGGTTCGTCCATACAAAATTTCTCCCGAGAGCAACTCTCCTGATACGATAATAATTTCGTCTGAACGAAATTCGTCTAGAGGACAAATCGTCCCGGGATGATCTGGGATCGTCCGGGATGATCTGGGATCGTCCGGAACGATCTGCATGGGTATATATGGAATCGAGATCTTTTTGAAGAGAGAGAAAAGCCCAGGAGAGAAAATCGAAGGAAAAAGGAAGAAAAGTGATTTTTGGGTGACTTCGGTCCATTTTTGTCCGTCGCCATAGTTGGAAAAGTTGATCGATTCGAGGTAAGACACATTCCGCCTTTCTCAATTTTCATAAACGATGATTTTGATGAATTTTATGTTCCAAATTTTGTTTCTGTTAGCAAATATTTGGTTTCGTTTTGCTCTGATAAACTTTTTACCGCATAACTATTGGTATGTCTCTGAGAAGATTTTCTCTGAGTATTTTGAATTCTGCGGTGTTTTTACCGAATAACGAATTATCAGGATGTTGAAAAATGTTACTTCAGTACAATGAAATTCTTATAATGATATTGTGTATTATTTGTGATAATTTGGTGAATTTCTGAATCTATGCATTCTGTGTAAATTCCGTATACTGTCATTATGCCACTGACAATTTTCTAACATAATCTGATTTTCTGAATTGAATGTTTTGAAGTGCAGTGATATCAGAAGGGAGTTATAAGGGGCCGGAATCCTTTGTGATTCCGTTGTCTGGGTCCGAGAAATCTGGAAATCTGAAAATAAGTTATGTTCTGAAAATTCTGTAAATCTATTCTTTTATGGTGCTACAAGCACAAAGGGAGACATAAGGGGCCAGAATCCGTAGAAATTCTATAAGGGTCCGGGAATCTGATATGTGTTCTGATGTTGAAATGTGATTTTATCTGATTTGACATCTGTTATGTTCTATTCTGTTTGATTTGTACGATTCTGTCTGTTCCGTATGATTCTGTCCGTTCTGTACGATTATGTTTGTTCTGTGAAATCTGACGTGAATATTCTGTGATACGAAATGAATTCAGTTTTTCTGTATCAGTGGTTTACATTCTGTGTGATCAAGTATCTGTATGATTTCTGATGTATTTTCTGATGCGTATTTCTGAAGATTTTGATTGATGAGTGTAGTCTTGCTGAGCTGTTAGCTCATTCTTATTTTCTGCGTGGTTTCAGGTTCTGGGAAAGGGAAGGAAGTTTTGGACTAGCAGTTCTGTGTCTGATAAGTGATTAGATATTTTGTACTTTTGATTTTTGTACAATCATGACTTTTATGTTCTGTTCTTTCTGTCTGCAGTCATGCACTATATTGTACATGATTATTTTTTATGAAAGAAAATATAGATGAACTGTTATGTATATTTAAAATTTATAGCAGCTCTGTGTTTCTATTTGTTTGAATACTTGGAAGAAAGTTCTGAAGCAAGTTTCCAAAACTAGATCCTGTATTTTAATTTCTGTCGTGGCCCGATGCGAGCGGGATCCGTTCCGGTCGGGTTGGGTCGTGACATAAGAGCTATATAGCTCTAAATGTCAAATTCCAAGGCACTTGAAGGCATAAAGTTGAAGAGAAAATATTATAACTAGTTGGCTTCTTTAAAAAAGAAATAACATGCTAAAGTCAATAATACATCTAAGATACCTTACAATTGGAGAGTTGTCTTCTTTCAAAAATAGTTAGCCTTTCTTTTTCAAACTATTACTTTTTATATTTGGCTATCTACTCAAATAAAAAGAAAATACTAAAAATTATATGTCAATTAATAACTCTACAAACAATTTGCACGTAATCTAAATAGTAAATACCACTGATAAAATCTAATATAACATATGGGCTGACCTACAAAACCCTAAATTTACTTAATATGTTCACCATGGTACGTTGTTCTCCTTAAAAAATATAGGCTTTCCTATATATATAGCAAGATCAAGATCTATTTATTTCATGAGAGATTATTACATGCGGAGTCCGGACGGGAGAACCGTCTGGATTCTGTGAGGGAACACAGTAAATATATAACAAATACATTGTTTGTTTTTTTGCTATGTATTTGTTATGTATCCTCACAGAGTCCGGACGATTCTACCATCCTGACTCTGCACGTAATAATTTATCCTATTTCACAGCATTTTTTGCACACTCTCTTTTATTTTTTTTTTCATTTCTATGAAGTGGAATGTTGACTTAAACCTATCATTTCTAACATTGTTCTCGTACTTTCTAACACTAAAATCCAAGAAGATCTCGTAGCTTCTCTTTTTCTCCATTCCAAGCTCGAATCTATGGCGTCACCTACAAACAAATTTGAATCCAACGGCTCTTCTATTCATCACACAAAGCAATATTGCCCATTGCTTTGCAAAATTTTTTTTCTTAACAAGTAAATTTTATATATGCTTTCCTTCCTCTGCAAGCAATCATTATTCTTTTGCTACATCTTTGGTGATGACAGCGGCTTTTCAGAAAGCGCTGTGGGTGGTGGGAAAGCATATTTGTTTATCTTCCATTGCAAGGATAAAATGATGAGAATAATATCTATTGCTTTGATATTTTTTTCTTTTTTCTTTTTGTCATGAAATCTATCTCCTTCAGTCATTCACATCAGAATATTCATGGAGATCTCTCATGGCCTCCTCTTCTCATCCTCATGCTGTGAAATAAATAAATAAATGAAGGATGGTGTATGACCATGCATGATCGATGCCGAACTATTAATATTTATAATAGTTGATAAGTCATCTCAAAATTATCTTGATATGACACGAATCTCCAGACAAAAGCTAGTTAGAAACTTCAAAAATTAATTTCAGGAGCATATGAATTCCGATTTCAGCGAGCTTACAGTCAAACTGAGCGTCTCGGAAATACTAACCCAACGACACCAAGATCAACCTAATCCGAGCCCAAATGAGTCCGAATCAAGGGTTAAAAGTGCTGTTGGAAGGTTCAAACCGCAATTTGAGTTACCAAACGGTCTTCGATTTTGACGAGCTTATACTCGAATCGAACGGCTCAACTAGACGAATCCAATGAACCAAGGATCATCGAATTCCGACATCATTAAGGCCTCCAATGACCAACGAACGGTGCATGATCAAAGGATTCGATATCGGCCGTCCATTCAAACCACTCCCAGTTCGCCCTTGATCTCATGCCTATTTACGGGATATGCCACTCCAGAAAAACTATAAATAGAGCACTCATTCTACACCAAGAGAGCTCAAATGAAGAGAGAGAAGAAGAAGAGGAGAAAGGGGAAAATGAGATTCCTCACCTCCTCGACCACCGTCGGAGCTCTTCATGCCGCCTGAAGATGCCGGAACTCTGCCGGATTTTCAGGAAACACAGGAATTCTGCACAACTTCCATGTGATGCTGAAATCCTTCCCAATTAACAACAGAGTTCCCTCCTGACGCCAAAACTCCGCCCAAGTGAAGCCGAAGTTCTCCTCTGTCATCAAAGACGTCAGACTTCTACCCGACATCGGACCTTCACTCTTCGCCAAGTTTCTACCCGACGCCGGACTTCTACCGGTTATCGGACTTCGTTGGACGTCTATGCGAAGATGCATTTCTTTCCATTGCTGGACTTCTACCTGACGCTGTCCTACTAATCTTCATCGTCAGACTACAGTCCTTCCGACCTTCGTCGCCAGCCGACTACGGTCCTCCTGACTTACGTTGCCCGCCGACTACAGTCTTTCCGACATCCGACGCTCATTGAATACGGTCCTCCTGACTTATGTCGCCTGCCGACTATAATCTTTCCTGTGAGAGCTCATTCCTTTGATTTTCCTTCTCAGATTTGATTTTTCCTCCCAGGATCGTCCAGTCCGATTTGGGATCGTCCTGGGACGATCAGTGCATGGCAAAATCCCGAGAGCAAGGGTTTTTGGCAAATTAATTATCGTCCTGCAAAATCGTCATCGACGATTGAAAATTGGTCATATCGTCCTGGACGATGTGGCGATCGGCCAGGACGATCAGACTTATTTTATAAGGAAATCAGTTCGGTTTGAGGAGAGTGAAAAGATTTTTATAAAAATCAAAATATATGAGGAGAGAGAAAGAGAAGGGAAGCGAAGGAAAAGCTCGTTTTCGGAGGCCGCGGAGCGCTTTTCGTCCGACGCCGCTGTTGAGAAAAGTGTTTGTCTCGCTGTAAGGACTCCGATTCCTATTTCTGTTTTCAAAGATGTTGAGTTTTGGTCGTTTTGGGCACGGATTTGTGTTTTCGTGACCGATAAACACGCCGCATTTTGTATTGACGAAACTTTCACCGCGCAACTTTTGATATGTTATTGATATGATTATTCTACACGTTTTGAGTATTTTCTGTAACGATTCTACCGGTTATTTTGGGTTCTACGCAATTTTGATCGAATAGATTGTGATTTTAATCGAATAAATAATTATCGGGTTATTGATTGATGTCGCTTCAGTAGAATAGAAGCCTTATAATGTTGTTGTGAATGCTCTATGGTAATTTGGTAAAATTCTGTTTTGATGATTTTTGTGTAAATTCCGTATACTGCCGTTACGCCGCTGGTTTTTCGTACGATTTCTGATTTTCTGAAATTGATGATTTGAATTGATATGCATGCGAATGTGACTATTTGACTATTAAATACTGAAAGACAAGTGAAGCCTGGTTGAACGTTGGTTGGAGATTGACTTGACCTATACAGGATGGTGGGCCGACGGGCTTTCCTTTAAACTATTGATCATTGATATAACGATTGGGAGTTATAAGGAGTTTATTGTGCCGACGGGCAGCCGATGGGCACAGAGTGACGACTCTTATTGAAACCAATATATGGATATCTACAACAGCAATATGAATTCTCCAACAGCACTATTGATAATAGCCAGTGTTTGTACTTATTCAGTAAGGTCATTGTATGAAATTGCATGTGTACGATATTGCATTGTATGGATTTCCTGATAGGCATGACCTATTGATTTCTGATTGATTTATTGATATTGACGGATTTATTGTATTGAATTGACTTATTACTGATTGGATTTATTGACGGATTTATGGGTTTCTGTTATTGCACGATTTCAATGATATTGTATGTTATTGATTCATAGATACCGACACCGTTATGTATATGGATATTGTATTGATTCATTGATTGTTGTATATGATTTTATTGCATTGATTGATTTCAATTGTATTTGCCAATCGTATTGATTTATTTCAATTGCTTTTACGATGTATCGATTTGATCGATTTATGGGATTCTAGGCCGATTGATATTATTGACCGGAAGTAATTGCTTTACTGAATTGATTGATGCGGTTTCACTGTTGTAGCATCATTCGTGGTCGTCATTGGATTGTTCTCTTTGTGGATATTGATACATACGCTGTCGTACTGACAAGGAGCAAGTGATATTGAATAATAGATCGATTTGCAAGTGAATGTTTTGATACGATTCCATTCTATTGATGTAACTAATGTTATCGATTGTTATAGAGATTTGATGCATGCATTGATTTCTTGAGCTTTATGGATTTCCTACTGTTTATTGATTTTATTGATTTCTGTTCCGTATTGATTTTCGTATCTGCATTGACTCATTGATTATGTACGATTGATTGATTTGACTTGATTTGATTGACATACATATTGTTTCCAGTATCGTGCTTTGATTTCAATTGTAGGCTTTGGTGACCTGCTGGGTTATTTAAGCTCATTATATGTGGCTAATATTTCAGGTGCAGAGCCTCCCGCGTGAAGCTTCTTTGGTCGCTAGTGTAGTCTTGTTTTTGTAGCCTATGGCTATTGCACATATTCTTTTGGACGTTCCTTTTGACTGTATATATGTTGAAATGTGAATTATAGTAGTTATTATATTTCTTTTCTGTAATGCAATTATCTCTTGATGACTGTATTGATCTGAACGAGAAAAAGAAAGAAAAGAACGAGAAAAAAAAGAAAAAAAATAGATATGGAAGAATGTCAGATGAATCCTTTCACTATTGATATCTGGGACGCTACATTTCCGACCTCCGTCGCCCGCCGACTACGGTCCTCCTGACTTACGTCGCCCGTCGACTACAGTCCTCCGTCGCCAGTTGACTACGGTCCTCCTAACCTATGTCGCACGCCGACTGCAGTCCTTCTAACAAAGCGAATACGTTGATAGTAGCTATTTGTATTTACATCATATAATGTACTCCATAAGATGTACATCAAGCTAAGACCTTCCACCAAGGAAGGGCCTCATTTGTAATCGACTGCAATACTAGTGGATTCATTCAAACTGGGCTAGGCCCCGTGGTTTTTCCCCCCTTTTACATGGGTTTTCCACGTAAAAATCTTGGTGTCTCATAAATGCTAGACCATCTCTTCTTATCTGATTGCGTGCCGGATTTTCATACAATGCTAAGATGTTAAAAATGGTATTTCTCTACCGCCGCAAATATTCTTGGACGCAACAATAGTGATCATAGATTTTTATATGTCGCAATTACGTTCTTTATGCAATTAAACTCTGACTTAGTTTTTGATGGCTTTCTTACTTTTTAATATTAATTTTCTAGCAATTCACTAAGGCTTCATTTGGGACGACTATTTTACTGCTTCTTAAAGAAGTTTTTTAGTTCAAAATTTATAATTTTGAACTAAAAAACTGCTTTAAGAATAAGTAAAAAAGGCGTTCCAAATAAAGCCTAAGACCGAATGCCTCTCTCTCTCTTAAATTTCTTGGGTATGTTGTGTGTGAAAAATGCCCAAGAGAATATAATTTTAGTTTGAAAATAGAGCATTTGAACTACTAAAATCTTTGAAAATTGCCAAAGAGAATATCAAACATTTGGAAATAGAGCATGGATTAATGTCATCATAGATTCATTCAAGATGAGCAATTCAAGGTGTAATTTAACTAATAAAATATTTTCCAATTATTTTAATAGAATTGTTGGGATTTTCTGAGGAGGAAGGAAGCTTTCTTGAACTTCTTGGATGAGAGGGAGGGAGGGAAAAATGATAAAGAGCAAAACATCGAACAAAAACTTTATTGTCTTGACTTTTAGAGAGATTGATATGCAGATTTTGGCTTTGTTTGGGATGACTTTATTCCTGCTTCTTAAAACAGTTTTTAAGTATAAAAAATAAAACTTTTGTACTAAAAAGCTGCTTTAAAAAACAGTAAGAAAGCCGTCCCAAACGAAGCCTTTATGTTTACATATAAACACAAATGGCAACACCAAAGCTACAAAAGAACCTAAAGAAATTACATCTATATAAAGCTAACCGAAAATACAAAAACAGAGTTAAGTTGGATCACAAAAGACTATAACAAAAATATTATTATACTTTGAAGAGATCATTATTACTTTTTTAATTTTCAAATTAAAATTTTATTGACCCATTCTACTTTTGATATGATTTTTATTGTTATTTTGTTAGTTATATGTTAATGAAATTTAAGCAAAAATTGATGATAAACGTTATTTAAATATCCAAAAATTGATGATAAACGTTATTTAAATATCCAATTAAAACAAAGAAAAATTGATGATACCGCATCACAAAATTATCTTGATCCGGCACGAATCTCGAGGCAAAAGCTAGTTAGAAACTTCAAAAATTAATTTTGGGAGCACATCCTAAATGTATTCACAATATACTTTCATAAGTTGTCCATGAATATAATATAATATAATTTTTCTCGAAAAAATTTTTGAGGCATACTTTAAAAAAAATAAATAATGAAATATTTAATCAATTATATTTATTATGATAGTATAAAGTAAAATTTCCCTATTGTTAGCACTCGTTTGAGTCGTCGTAACTAACCTATTAATGAATAAAAATATAAGCAAGATATTAAAAAAATTTATTAAAATAAAAGAAATAAAAAATCAGCCGTTTTTTACTTTTTTTTATAATAATTTGAAATAAATAAATAAATAGCTTGACTAAAGGCCGAAGAGAAAGAAAACGAGCGATAACGAGAGAGCAGAGAGAGAGAGAGGGGTGTACGTAATCGGAACACAGAATTGTGTTCAGATGCTGCGTATTTACTGCTTATTTTACTGTGTATTTTTTGATACATTATGTTTTCTACGTATTTTTTGCATATTTTTTATATATTTAGTGAGTATTATTTATTTACTAATTATTTATCACGAAAAAATTATGTCACAAATACACAATAATTTCTCGAGAGAGAGAGAGCTACAGAAGTCAAGCGGGAATGATCGAGCTTGTGTATTTAATGGGCTCGCCCTCCGCTACATGCTCCTCATTCCACTCCTAGCGCTCTCTTCTTCGTCTCCTGTGCTCTTGTCCACTAAGCTCGGCAAGCTTCTCTTCTCAGTTCATACCGGAGAAGAAGATAGCGGTGATCAGAGGGCCGGGGAACGACTCGTTTCCGCCATTAAAGGAAAGGTTTTGAGCAGAGCGTAGAGGGTTGGGAATGAAGTACGTGGTGGTAACGGGGGGAGTGGTTAGTGGGTTGGGGAAGGGGGTGACAGCGAGCAGCATTGGGGTTCTGCTTAAGGCGTGCTGTATGAGAGTCACCACCATCAAGATTGGTATGTCGCCGCCTCGCCGGAGACTTTTCTTCGCGGTCTTTTTTTGGTTTTGAATCGGCTCTATTCATCTTTTCCTTTCCGTGTCAAAGAAAGGTTATCTTCACCGGAATATAAATCTTTTTCTAAATTTGTTTCTTTTTTGAAGTTTGTGAGTGTGGAAGGACAAGATTCATTGGTTCTCACAAATGAATGGGGGAGATACTGTGGGAGCTGGTTGTAGTTAGTGTTCTTTATTTTTCCCAGGTTTTTTAGATTTTCCTAGCATTTTTTTTTTTCTGATTCTTATGCCAATTTGACTTTCTTTTTGGAACTTGTAGGTTTATGAAAAATTTTTAATTGGTTTTGGAGCTTAGGCTGTCAACTAAGAGGTTTTGAGTTGGAGATTTGTATACTAGATGTGTGTGATTGAGTTTATGATTTTATTATGAAAAACTGATAGGATTGAAACCGAAGGTTTTAGTTCTTTTTAGATATGTAAATAGCATGAAATGAAGTGATTTGTATGTAAATCTCTCCTTTTTTTTGAATTCGTAGTAGTTCTAGAGGACATGAAAAATTGCAGAAATTAGCTAAAGAAGGCTACTTTCCCACTGTAGCAGGAATGCAGGATGGCATGTGCTTGCGTTGGATAATGTTAGGTGACAGGGCCCCGCCATTGGTGGGGTTTGGTTTTGACATAATTCAGGACCAACCGGGCTTTGATATTTTGAATTTGCTTTGTCTGGTGTTTGTATACTGTCTGCTTCTTCTTCCATCGTTGTAGTTAAGAAATTACTAAGTTTTTCATGTTTAAATAGTTCAAATTTCATGGTGGGTCAAGGAACTAAGGGCATCTCCAACCGAAAATCTCATTTTTCACTCCAAAATGCCGCGATTCATCTCCATTTGAACTCCATTTTGCCCCATTTTGCGAAGGTGACGGTTGTTCACTTCTTTTGCGCATTTCTTCGGTAAGTTTGGTAGAGACATAAAAAATGGCGAAGATGAACAATGCAACGTCAATATTGACGTCCCGCTGTTCACCCGCAACCAAATAGCGGAAATTTTACCGTTCGGCTGGAGCTCGCGAGCGATGCCATTCAAGAGTTTAGAGTTCGGTTGGAGATGCCCTAAGGCCCTTCAATCTCCCCACCAAAATGAAAGATAACTAGTAACTTTCTTAACAGTAATGTTGCAGTGACCGTTAATTCATTCAAATTTTATTGTTCATATGAAGAAAAATTATAAGTTCTTAAATTGTTCAATGGTTACACACAGATCCATACCTCAATACTGATGCGGGAACGATGTCTCCTTTCGAGCATGGAGAAGTTTTTGTTTTAGATGATGGTGGAGAGGTAAGGAAAAGCTAAGGTGGACTGTATTTGCTACCACAATTTGATCTCTTTTTAGTTATCTTTTACCTTTTCTCTTTTCATCATTTTTTATTATGTCAGTTGTCTGTATCATTGTCTTTTTCCATTGGTATTGCCTAAATTGTTGGGTGCATTTCCTGCCTGATTTTAAGTTGATATCATTCTTATAAATCTTTTTAAACATACTATTAGGTGCACTCGTTTGAGTTTAGGAGGTTTTTAATTCAAAAAAACTCCATGATTATGCTCCCATCCCAATTTTCCACACCAAGTTAGAAAAAAAAGTTTAATTTCTTGCTTGTGAAGATTTTTTTTTTCCTTAATGTGGTACATTTTTTATTGTTTTAAAGGTGGATTTGGATCTTGGTAACTATGAAAGATTCCTTGACATCAAACTGACACGTGATAATAACATTACTACTGGAAAGATTTACCAGGTAGTGATATTCTTCCTTGAAACTTCCAAGCGTTACATCATTTGATGTGCTTATAACAAAGTTTTAAATTATTTGGTTTTCTGTGTTCATAATTTGGTACTTTTCTTTGTTTTTTTTATAACTTTTTTGTTGATAGTTTGTTCTTGATAAAGAGAGAAAGGGAGATTATTTGGGGAAAACTGTTCAGGTGTGTCATTGTTCTACATAAAGTGCTATCAATTTTTATGAATCTTCAACCTGTTGTGTTGTATGTGGCCCTCAAAGTTTATTACTGTTAGGTTGTTCCACACATTACTGATGCCATACAAGAATGGATTGAACGGGTAGCATTGATTCCCACTGATGGAAAAGAAGGACCTGCTGATGTCTGTGTTATAGAACTTGGTGGAACAATAGGTAATAACAAAATTTAAAATAATTGATAGTATATGGTGTTCTTTATCCATTCAAGTTTAAATTCGCGGTTTGCTTCCTATAGTTGTGCAAAATATGGTGCAGGAGACGCCATCTTTTTGCATCATAATGAAAATGGAATTCTTAATGCAGGAGATATTGAATCCATGCCATTTATTGAAGCTCTTAGTCAGTTCTCCTATCGTGTAGGTGAGAGAGTCCATTCACATAGATAACTTGAAGATGATTGTTTTTTCTTTTCGAAGCTTTCCCTCTCCTACCATTCAATGTATTTAACAATTCATTTTAATGTCTTTTTGTTTCAGGCCCCGGCAACTTTTGCCTTGTTCATGTCAGCCTTGTGCCAGTTCTAAATGTTGTTGGTGAACAGGTATATTTTTCCATTTCTTTTCTTCTTTTTAAAAGCATTTGCAAACGTGTCAGCTTAATATTAACGGAGTTTTGGGAGAGATAATTCTGAGCGGACACCGGGAACAGCTTACCGTTCAGGACGAATCAGGTGCATCCACGTCATCCAGTACCGAGCAGTACTTAGCCGCGGTACAAAGTAGGAGGTGACGTGACGCATTTTCATTGGGATCTGAACGGCGTTCGGCATTCGCACAGAATAATTCATCGAGTTTTGGACTGCCCCATATCATTTTTTCGAGCTGTAAAACCTGTTTTTGTATTCAATTTGTTGTAATAATGTTTTCTTCTTAATTGCAGAAAACAAAGCCAACGCAACATAGTGTTCGGGGTCTGAGAGGACGAGGATTGTCTCCAAATATTCTTGCTTGCAGGAGTGCACTGGTCTCTCTTTACTTTGACTCTTATCTTTTTCTCTTTCTCTATATATCTAAAAGCCAGTCTTGGCTCTGATTTACTGTTTTAGTCACACCTGATTTGTTGTAACTTTATGGGACATTTCTTTTTCAGCCTTTGGATGAAAATGTCAAAGAAAAGCTTTCACAATTTTGCCATGTTCAGGTATTGTCGCAAATGTCTTGGCATTTTGTAATTCATATATGTTGCTTTCTGAAATGGCATGCAATTAGTTGACTGAAGTTGCTTTTGATACAAATGATGTTGCAGAAGTCAAATATTGTTACTCTTTATGATGTTCCAAACATTTGGCATATTCCTTTGCTTCTAAGGGTATCTGTTCTCTTTCTGATTTGTAATTGGAACTTTTCACCTTCAACTTTCCAGCTTTGTTCTCACTTTGTTCATTTTATTATAGGACCAGAAGGCACATATTGCTATCTTGAGAGCTTTGAACCTCCAAGGGTCAGTCTAATTGCTTTGATAACTTTATATTTGTTCTTAATAACATCCTTATGGTGATAACACAAGAGGCTATAAGGTTTAAAATTATTATTTATAATTGCAGTGTAACTCGAGAGCCAATGCTGGAGGAATGGACTTCCATGGCTAAAACCTGTGACACTCTACGTGATCCTGTGGGTTTAGAACATATTTAAACGCCCTGTCATGTTTTGAATTTTCTCTTCTTCTTCTAACTTTGAAGCGCCAAAACATCTTCAGGTTAGGATTGCCATAGTTGGAAAATATACTGGTCTTTCTGACGCATATCTTTCTGTTGCAAAGGTACTCCTCTCTCTAATAAGTCTTTTTTATCTGTGCAAATATGCCTATGGAGAGACTATTCCTTTCCTACTGCTTTTATATGCATATAAATCTTAATATTATTTACTATTATATAAGTTTGTATTGAAATATTTCTCTCATGCCACATGACCGTTTAAATATTTGTCCATTTGATAAATACAATATAAGAAAGCAACACTCAGTGCTCTCAACTCATGTTCTAGACTTTATTCTATTTGGTTGCTAACTGATCTCAAATAGCCCAAGATCAATCTGTTACTCTATGATTCATATTTGGATTTGTGTTCTTTCTTTATAAATCCTTATAATGCTATAGGCAAAGTAATTCATTTTTGTGCAAAATTTGTAGGCTCTCTTACATGCTTCTGTAGCCTGCCGTAGGAAACTTGTGATAGACTGGGTTTCTTCCATGGACCTTGAAGACTCAACTGCAGAAGAGGTTTATTAAACTTCTTTTTTCTCCTTCTTTCTTGACCATCTCTTTTTTTTACTTGTTCTAAAGGGTTGATGAAATACTTCTCAGGCACATTATGTTCATAAAGCAGCTTGGAATCTATTGAAGGTAGTTAGTTTTTTGTGTTTATTTGTCCTTTTATATATATACTAAAGTAGTGTACATTAAGAAAGGTAGAGATAGACCTAAAAAGGCTTAGTTAGAAAATATTAGAAATAACCTTTCTTTATTAGATTTAAATGAGAATTTGACTCTTAACAGGACACAATGATGAAAAAGTATTAATATAGCTGATCCCACAAATTGGGATAAAGGCTTGTTGTTGTTGTTGTTGTTGTTGTTGTTGTTGTATACTAAAGTAGTGTACATGATTCTGGAAGGCGACACTTAGCACATTCTATTATTGGGAAGTTATTCTAGTCCCAAACTATCTAATGTGTGTAATTCGGTCTTCTATCTCCTCAAATATTATTTAAAATAGTCATTTGATTTCTTAAATTTGATTCAAAATGATCCAATATAGGGACTATTTTAGAACATATTGTCAATGGACTAAATCGAGCACAGTAGATAGCCGAAACTAAAACGACCGCATACAAATACTCCAGGGATTATTTTGAACATTTTTCTAATTTATTTAGAATCTGAAATTTTACAATGCAGGGTGCAGCTGGAGTATTAATTCCTGGAGGTTTTGGTGATAGAGGCATCCAAGGGAAAATTCTTGCTGCAAAATATGCCAGAGAAAATAATATCCCATTTCTAGGCATTTGTCTTGGCATGCAAGTTGCAGTGATTGAATTTGCTCGCAATGTCATGAATTTACAAGATGCAAATAGCATGGAGTTTGATACTAACACAAAGAACCCATGTGTAATATTTATGCCAGAGGTTTGTTTTTTCTTTCATTTCCTTCTCAATGTTCTTTCTTTCTTTCTAAATTATGAATGATCTAACATTCTGGACTTGAATGTATGATTTGTCTTTTTAGGGTTCCAAAACACATATGGGGGGTACGATGAGGCTTGGATCTAGGAGAACTTACTTCCAGCTTAAAGATAGCAAATCTGCCAAGTTGTAAGGAATTTGAATCCTCAAACTCTTCATGTTTTTTTTTTTTTTTTTGGTGTGATCTATAATGTGGAATATCTTATCTTGATTATTTCAGATGACCTGAACAATTTTTTTATTAACAGGTATGGAAATGTGAAGTATGTAGATGAAAGGCATAGGCATAGATATGAGGTTGGTGCTACTAAAGTTCTCTTCTTTTTTTTTCCCTCTGCATGGAAAATTCTAGCTTATTTTCCTTTTTTAAGTAATAGAAAAATTCTTGAGAACTTTTCACACATATTTCCAATTAAAAAGGTTATACACAATGCATAGCTTATATTATGGTATGATGTATGTAGTCTTAGGCTTGATTTGGGACGTCTTTCTTACTGCTTCTTAAAGCAGCTTTTTAGTACAGAAACGTTGTTTTAAGCAGCAGTAAGAATGTCGTCCCAAACGAAGCCTTACCATGCATTTATGGAGAGCTTGTTTCAATTACTCAGATTCTGAGAGCTCCATAATATAGTTGAAGCAACTTGACTGTTGAGAGCTGTTGAAGGGCAAAACATGTGGAAATCTTGTTAAGTAACCAATGCTTAGTGTTTTCATCCATTTTATCTACTTAAATATAACATTGCCTAGAGGATAATCTACTTTAAACCTCAAAGATGTAAATGAATGGCACAAGAGATGTGTGGGAGTGAGAGCTTCTATACTTCCAAAAGAAGAGAAGTGTAACTACTAACTACATATATTTCACATCAGAAATTCTGATTTGATCATGTTGGTTTTAACTGCAGGTAAATCCTGATTTGGTTATGAAGCTTGAAAGGTCTGGTCTTGCTTTTGTGGGCAAGGATGAAAGTGGTAGAAGAATGGAGGTAAGCCTGCACAATTTTCAAGATTTTCCTTCTTCTTCAACTATAGATTTTAGAGTCATTATATTACAAACGTTAACATTCTATCTGCAGATTCTTGAGCTGCCTTCGCATCCTTATTATGTTGGAGTCCAGTTCCATCCAGAGTTCAAGTCAAGACCTAGGAAACCTTCTGCTCTTTTCTTAGGTAAGCATTATTCTGAGCTCAACTATTTAGTGCTCGCTTCATAAATTTTGAGGTGGGTGCGCTCTAGATGGGGCGAATGTACTTAGGCGAATGGGTCATAATTGGGGAGAGTGCCCTCTTTGGTTGAGCTCTCCTTGGGCGAGTTCGCCTGACCTTCTTTGATTTCTCTGCGAGCTTGCTTGATATCCACAACTTGTTTAGATCCGGCCGCATATGTTGGACATACATAAGTGTTTTAACTCTACTTAATCTAAATAATCTATTTAACATATTTTTTAAGCTTGAAATAAAATGGAACATAAAAATTCATTATTTCGCTTAACAGACATGATGTAATGCTTGTCACTTAAAAAGTATTCTACAACAATAACAACAACATCAAGCCTTTATCCCACTATGTGTGGTCGGCTACATGAATCCTTGTTCTCTTATGTGTCATGTTAAGAGCTAAATTCTCTTTTAAATCTGCTAAAGAAAGGTCATTTCTAATATTTTCTAACAAAGTCTTTTTAGGTCTATCTCTATCTTTCTTAACATAAGCCAAATCTAATGCATCTACTTTTCTAACCGAGTCATCGGAAGGCCGCTGTTTTATGTATTATATGTAATAAAATTAATTTTTGCATAGTAGCTATCTTTTTTAGCAGCTCACTTATGGAAGCACCTATCACCTCAGTCTTTTGCCACCATAATGGAAACATCTGTTTGAGGCTTCGTTTGGGACGGCTTTTTTACTACTTTTTAAAGCAGTTTTCTAGTAAAAAAATTAAAAATTTTAAACTAGAAACTGGCTTTAAGTAGCAGTAAGAAAGTTGTCCCAAACGAAGCCTGAATCTCTTATTTTATGATATTTGTGTCTAAGGAAAGCTTATTGATACTTAAATTAATCATGATTGAGCTGATAAACTCACCATCTCTACATGATTTTAGGTCTAATCGCCGCCTCTTGTGGGCAACTCGACGTGTTGCTTAAAGCGCAAGGCCGCGACAACTTGCTGCCGACAAAAATGGTCACAAGCAACAGTCCCTCGGTCGCAATGGTCTACCCAAATGGACATACAAAGCACCTCTCGAATGGACCTTACTATGCAAATGGCAATGGCGTCCATGCCTAACTTCCCTTCAGCTGATCAAGGCAGTGTGAGGTTTGGCTTCTTATATGCTACTACTAGTTTTCACAAGATTGGAAAATAGCTTAATGGTTTTGCTCAATAGTAGAAGTGGCAGTGGAGCTTGTTCCAGGTTTTTAACGAGGAACAGCCTATGTATTTCATTTTGTCTGAAAATGGATCAGAAGGTTATGATAGTCTTCTTTTTCCTCATATTTTTGTCTGTTTTTTTTTTTTTTTCTCTTTGATTTGATAGTTCTTGAGATGTCTGATCATGTAGAAGAAATTAAAGCTTGTTTTATCTGTAAAGTATCAATTCCAAGAAGCTGAATCTGTGATTTCTTCTTTGTTTTCTCTTTGGCTGTGTTTGGTAGAACTTATGCTTATCCTCTGTTGTAAATTTTAGAGCAATGAGAGGTCATAACTCATAAGTACTTTCAATTTTACCTTATTTTGGAATTCTGAAAGTTTCTACTTGATTTTGAAGTAGAGTTCAAATATGTGCTTGATAAAAAGTGGATTTTTATTACATTTTTTTAATTAAAATGAATTTTTTTAAAATTTAAATTTATTTTGAGATTAATACAATTATGAGTTAATTAATTAATTATTTATTTATTTATTTCAAGTTAATATAAATATTTTACAAGTTATATTGATTAAGTTTTAATCATGATTTTATGAGAATTTTTCCATGATTGAAATTTTATTTTTTTATAGTTCATCCTTATAATAATTGATAAGTGAGTTTAAGGAACTTTATGGTTTTTTTTTTAAGTATCAAAAGC
>NW_021319178.1:14057604-14092190 GCF_001605985.2 Dendrobium catenatum | reverse complement strand
GGATTTGCTCGGTATTGCTAGAAAAAACTAGGTACAACTCGATATTTGCTAGATATTTGAAATATATCCAAAAGGTGATGGGATGTTGTTCGGCTCGTCAAGGAATTAAAAAAACGCACGCGCTAGAACCCAAAAAACAGCGGGTGGTCGGCGACTTTTCTTCATGCTACGTGGCGCTAAAACGTTGGTGGCCGAACGTAGAGGAGCGTACGTTCACCGAACCAAATAAAAGTTCCTCACTGTAGATCCGCTCCTGGGAATCCATTTGTGATCCGAACGATTTGTCGTATGAGCGTATGCACTTGTACAATAGGTCATCACCTTCATATTCATGTGATTTAGGCTTCGTTTGGGATGGCTTTTTTACTGCTTCTTAAAGCTGATTTCTAGTACAAAATTTTTAATTTTTTACTAAAAACTGATTTAAAAAGTAGTAAGAAAATCGTACCAAACGAAACCTTAGTGTACAATTAGCACATTGATTTGTTTGCATGCTCGCACATTCTACATGCAACACTACTATATTAAGCCAATATTTTCTTATATTGTTGGTGCATATATGCTTAGGCTTGGTTGTAGCTTATTACAAAGCTTTGTAATTTTTTTGGCTTTAGGTATTTTGTACATTTAATGAAGTACATAGTGATGTATTAATAGAGCTATGATGCTGAGTTCAACCTATACTACTGGCTCCGATAATTATGGGTTATAAGACTTGTCAGCTCTTGCTTGTGTCCCATTTTTTTTTTTCCTTATCATCTTAAGCCTATGAGATTCCCTTTGACATAACATGTGATTATTAATAAGGATCCTCATATCACCGTCACTTGACTGAGTAGACCGCAACTAAGATGACTTGGGATAATTGAATTATATGTCTTGATCTGGATTAATTATTCTGTGGGGACGTCAAACGTCGTCCGAATACCAATCAGAATGCTCCATGCACTACAGGAAAATGCCCTATTACCATCGGATTTTTCCGGCTGAAATTGCAACGCAGTATATGGTGGATATGTTTGCCGGAAACATTACGGCGGACTTTCCGGCGGCCTGGCCGCCGCAAGGTTACCGGCGGCTAATACGCCGGTTATGTGCCGGTTTTATAACTTTACCGGCACATAGTCCGCCGGCAATTACCGACGAATGTACCAGCGTATTTTGTGTCGACTTAACTTAAACACGACGAAATAATACCGGCGAATGTTCCGTCGGTATTTCCGGCTGAAAGTACGACGGAAGACGAAAACAATAAAACGTCGGTATGTAAAAATATTTGTTTGAAAGGCCGACGGAAAATATTTCCGACGAAAATAGTACGCCGGTAAAAATTTCCGACACGTGATTTTTTTGGCGGAGGATTTTTTGCCGGAAATCCGTCGGCAACCAATAATTTCCGGCGCATTTCTGTTGTTACCGGTATCAGCTTCTTTTCCTGTAGTGATGTCACCTCTTGCTCGCTAGTGAGGCTCTGCACCGCGACTTTATATTGCTAACGTTGCGTAATCTGGTTGGTCTCGATCCGGATGACGTTTTGCATCCAGTCTTCATACAGAATAATTTCCTCTTGATCTGAGTCGTCTTCCCATATCCTTGGGTTAAGACCATACTTTTTTTTTTTAAACTCCCTTAGATCTTCAATGTTTTTTTAAACAATGCAATTAATGGTCATCAACAAGAATCCATATGTCATCCAACTTGAATAAGTAGAATTAGGCTATAAAAACTCAGAATAATGAAAGAATGAGACCTTAACTGAGTAGATTATCAATGAAATTTATTCTTTTAGCAATGAATCCCCTATAATGTAATATGATCTTCATTAGGTCCCTAATAAAGTGGCTTATTTTTTATATGGGTTGAATTTTTAGACCCGATCCGAATTCAACTTGAGTAAAAAATAACATACCTAAACATGACCCATCTAACCCATTTATTATACGGGTTTTAGATGAACCCAATCTAGATAACATAATAATGACTTGTTACCTTTATTATTATATTTATTGAGGTTAAATATGCCCCAAAATTTACAAAGAGATTTTATTTTATCTTAAAAATTGGTTAATAGTTCATGTTCATATTTGACCATACCATGTTGTTGGATTAGTTCACAAATTGACACCACTAATTACTTATATTAATTATCCTAAGCACTTTTAAATATCTTAAATACTTTTTAACTTTCATAATAATTTGGCTTAGCATTGTGATTAAGATATGAAATCACAAAATGTGAAGTTTAATTTAGTAATATTTTGCACTGTTATCATATGCTTGGTAGTCAATTATATAATTGTTCATGTTCATATTTGACCATACCATGTTGTTGGATTAGTTCACAAATTGACACCACTAATTACTTATATTAATTATCCTAAGCACTTTTAAATATCTTAAATACTTTTTAACTTTCATAATAATTTGGCTTAGCATTGTGATTAAGATATGAAATCACAAAATGTGGAGTCCACTTTAGTAATATTTTTGCATTGTTATCATAAGTTTGGCAATCAATTATCTAATTTAAAAAACTTGGCTTTTCAATGATAGAGCTTAGCTACAAAACGAGCCTTGTCGACTCTATTAATAAGCAACTTATTAGTGTTCGAACACGTCTGATTGAGCTGCGTGAAAAGTTATTATTTCTAATGGAAAAATCCGTCTAAAAACGAGTCCCTTTTTTTAGGAAATTATAGTTTCCGGTGGATGCAAAACAACCGAGAATTTAACTGTTGTAATTATTGATAGAATGTTTATCGAAAACCAACCTATAATGGGAGAGATTATTGAGTTCGGACATCGGACACAGCTTACATTCGGTATTCATAGTACTGAGCAGTACTGAGCTCAGTACTGTGAAGTATTGAATACCGAGCAATACCGAGCTCTGTACTGAGTCGATACTGCTCGGTACTGCTCAGTACAAAGTAGGAGGTGATGTGTCACATTTTCATTGGGCTCCGAACACGTCCGGTGTCCGAACCCAATAATTTGCCCTATAATGGAGGCAAACAACATCATTCCTACTTAATTATCCATAGAAAATACAGTAATATGTCATGATTTTTTACCCTTATAAATAATCACAACAAGATAATGACACAAATGTAAAATGGGTAAATTTAACAATACAATTTGTTGCAATTAAGTGTTTAAATAATTACAACATTCATAATAAAGATGTCATCATAGTTGTATTTCGTGATACATAAATCATAAAATTTTAACTAGTCTTCCTCATTGGCCGATGAATCATAATCAGGTGACGTTGGTTAAAAGAGTATAATTAAGCGATGATGATTAGGAGATCACAATTGAGTGGTCATACATGAGACTATAATTAGGCGATGATGGTTAAATGATTATGATTAAGTGACAGTGGTTAGAGAACTATAATTAAGAGATAATGATATGAGAACCTTAATTGGCTAATGATGGTTGTGAGATGATAGTTGGGTAATGATGCTCTGAGTAGTATAGTTGGATGAAGATAGTTAGGAGACAGTAGTCGGATTACAATGATCAGAGGATAATATTTAGCAATGGTGGTCGAAAGATCATAATAAGGATATAATGATTGGATGATTATAGTTGGGTGATACTGGTTCTCCAGATATGTATCATTCTAATGAGAACATTCAACACATTTTTTCAACGGAATACCATAACCTCACCGTAAGGACTGCAAGCATTGGCCACCTTGAAAAATTCTAAATAATTCATGTTATTATAAGTTTTCAATGTAAAAAACTTTGATCTTTTTTAGAACTCTTTTTTTTTTTTAATGTGTAGCTGAAGTTAAGATGTTAAATACTTTTTTTTCTTACTGTAAATATTCTAGCACACAATAATTAGAAAAAAATTATCCTTAATATTTTTTATAAATTGGCTATTCACAAATGATTGTATTTTTTTCATAATTTATTATTAAAATTCAAATCTTTGCATATTACTTTTAAATTCAACCACAAATAAATATAAAGCTATAAGATAAAAACTTCAAAATCTTAAAATATTTAAATTTATTTTAAAATAAATATAATATAAAATTAATTAATTATTATGTATTTTATTTATAGGCCAAATATTTCCCTTTAAAAAACCCTGCTGAACCCTTAGAACCTTAGCCAGCCACAGTCTCTATAAATTCAATTCCCGTCATTGCATTCGCAACCCACCTCATCCTCCGACCCGTCATCTCTTCCACCGCGAAAACCCTAGATCCTTCGCAACTCCTCTCCAATGTCCAACCAGATCTACTATGGCTCAACTTACACGAGCGGCGGAGTAGGTGGTTACACACTACGAGCCGCCGATCCCTACCTTCCCTCTGCCATCGGTTCCTCCCGGTACTCCACTGATGGGTTCGCCATTGCCGACGTCGGCGAGCGGACTTCTTCCCTGTCCTCAAGCCAGACCAACGGTTTGAAGCTTTCTAGTGTGGAAATCCGCGGCGTCGGCGGAGGTGGGAGCTACTCGCTTGGGAAGATTGGCGGGGCTCCGACGTCGATGTCGTGGCTTGGGGTTGATGGGTTGAGTGATGTGGGATCGAAGAGGTCCGCTGAAGGTGAGAGTGTTTACTTTTTGTTTATTCGGAGAAAGATTTTGGTTTATTGTTTGATTTTAGTTGATATGCTGTAGGACTAGTGTTCGACTGTATTGAAGTTACAGGTATGTGTTGGTTGCGTAATGATATTTTAGTTTGGTATTTTAGGATATCAGATATTAAACTGGGGTTGATTACAGCTATTCTAGAATTTCTTTTGTCATTTAGGTTAGTTGGTTTGATTTGTTTCTTATGTCTTATTGAGGATAATTTATATAAAATAGTCAAATGATACTTAGTTTTTTTGGAATAGCATAAAAAAGAGTATAAAATGCGTCAATAGGTGGTGAAGTTGAATACAAATGGAATCTGAGAGAATGGTTTGGGAAAGGCAGCATGCCGGAAATTAGGCAAGATATTCATGTAGATGGAGAAGCACTTGGAAGGATTAACGAGATTATAGACAAAAGAAGGGTTAATGGAGTTGATATCAAGTAGTTGGGACGAGGTTGAAGATGCAGATGGTACTGATTAGAATTGTTCCACGAACATTTCATTCTAGATTGTTAAGTGACGAGGTGAAGTTTAGATCAGTCGAAATATCTTATTGTTGTTAAATATGGATTCTCTAGTCTTATTCTTATTTGGCGTTTTGTATCATATGTAGGGCCGGGCCAAGTTATATTGCTAGAAACATGCTACCTTGGTATTATTGGCTCTGTTAGATTGATTGTTTATTTGAAGGATTCATGTTGTAGTTGGTGCAGATCTATTTCTTGTGTATACATTATCAAAATGATTAGAGTTGTAATATTAACTCCTGATTCATTTGTGAAATTGAAGTTGAAACTTCATTGCCTAATTTTCATGCTTTTTAGTGTCCATATTTGATATTTTTGTCTCGATGGCCTATTAAGGCTATCACAAGATTTACTGCACATTTCATGTTAGTGGTAAACTAAATTGAAGTTAAAAAATGATAATCTTTGATGTTGTACTCTTAATTTTTTTTCTCGATCACCCTCTATAGAATTATTTACAGGCATAAGTAGTAATCATTCATCTCACTCTTATGAATGTGTTTTGTATGGCTTAGTTGGTCTCACCCAAAATGTAACCATGAAATTTGCCTTCATGATTCAAAATCCATGATATAAGAAATTTTGTGCTCTCTCTTTCCGATGGCATATGTTAATACATACTGTCTATTGAATAGATCTATCTTTCCGTTGCATATTATGTCACAGGGCTACTATAATAGAAGATTATGTTTGTATGTATTGAATGACTATAACCATTGATTATGTGCTGTGTGAAACATTTGCTCTATAAGGTAGATAAAACAGGCAGAATTATGTTAGAGGTACATTTATTGATAAATATTTGCGATATCTCATCTTAATTTAACCTCGACTTCTTTTCCTTCCTTATTCTGAGAAGTTTGGCAATCAAGTATGCTTTCTATGTATTCTTTCTCCAGCCCATTTTTTTTTTATAATTGATGGAACCTTAGAAGGCTTCTTTGAGGTGCAAGGAATGTAGTGATGAGTCGGATATGTCATATAGTTTCAATTTTTTCCTTCTTAGCATCTGTATCGTTCATCATTGTGTTAGCCAATATTTGCATTTAAATGCATGTAAGATGGACATGTTTCACTAAGAATTGGGAAAAAAATCGATGCATATGTATAAATGCGCTGACACTTATTTAAATAACACACTAACCATCTGAAGAGCGTGCATGAAAGGACTTAAAAAAAGCCTTCACAATAGTATATATTTATGGACACATTGCATTGCATGCTTGCACATGGTTAAACGAAATAATTAAGAAAATAAAATAAATTTATCTTATAAGAGTATGTTGCTGTTGCTTATCCGCCTCTATTTGGAAAGACAGTTAACTTTTTTTTTTGAAAAACTAAATTTTATGCGATTTGGCTATGTAAAATTGTTGTAACCGTTGTTATTGAGTATGTTAAATTGATTATTCCCATAAATGTTTTTCCTATTTACATATATCTTCATGGAATTAAGTGTGGGGTTTGGGTACCATATTTCTTAAAAAAAATACTATGTTTAATAGTCTGCGGTTCATTGAAGATTTGCAATATTTTTGGGGATGATATATTTTGCAATTCTTTGGACACTTTATGTAATTCTTCTGCAGGCTAGGTTTGACACATCATGTAGTGCTGAAGGGGATTGAATGGAAAATTAGGACTCATAAGGCAAACCCTAATTTGTTGGGATAATGCTACTAATAATGATTGGACACTCTTTATTACCTACAACTCAACATTTTGGAGCATATTATATCAATAGTTGGTTGAAGGCATAAATTGTTGAGGTTATTTGAAAATTGGTAGGATAGGTTACTTAGAAAGTCCTCTGAGGTACTTGGCCAGAATATTCAGTAGATAGATTAGCCAAGATATCTAACACTCCCATGACATGGTGAAGATGATGCAGTACAGAAAAAGTAACATCCGCTAAAGCTTATTAACATGTAGGTTTCAGTGCTTCGTATTCTCTGATTCATCCTTCCAGCAGAAATACACTAAACGGGGGTATGCGGGGTATGCTTGTAATATTGGATCATTGTGATTATTCTAAAAGTCAATGGTCCATCGCCTTTTTTATATTACGGAACTTTGCTCGTCATGGATATATTGCAGTTGCATTACGATATATTGAAGATTCAATGCCAACTTTGGCACATTTATTTTAAGTTACTATTTAGGATTTTTTTTTTTTTGGGTTTCTAGACCGATGTTTGCAATTTTAGATTTCTCAACCCATTGTACATTGCCAGGGCCCACCTTAGATTGACTTACATTATAATACATATGCTCCTTTGATTAGGAAGTACATTAGTTCCACGAAAATTGCTGTTTTTTGTGTCTTTAGGCTTTTGATTGCTACGAGTTAGGGTACTCTTGCATTTCCTAACCATAGTTTTAGACTTTTATGTTGGTAAGGGTTTTTTCTTTTGAAAAAAAATGTAAAATCTCCTTTGCATGGCAAACAAATGATAATTAGTTTTCTTACATTGAACATCCAATAAGGGCGTGATTGCGGTGTTTCTTATTTTGCTTTGTTGTAGTCTAGTTCCTTGGGCATGTCATCTTATTTACTATGGTACTAAGGCTGGATGACAGCTTTTATTTAGATAAAAGGCCATTCAATTAATTTCCATATATTTCCTTACAAATTATATGATACTTTGTTATTACAGTAAATGTTTTCAGTTGTGTTAGTTGATATTATAAATTACTACTTGTATGCTTCTGTTATCTTATTATATTTTCTCTACTATCTACGTATAGCTCTCTACAATCAGAGTATTTTGGCATATAACACTATTGGCCAAAGTGATGCTTTATTGTCCAAATACTCTTTGGTCAAACGCCCTAGAGTCGTGAGTGCAAGCCACCTGCCTTTGTATCCTGAACGGCCTGGAGAGAAGGATTGTGCTTACTATATGATGACAAGAACCTGTAAATTTGGAGATGCTTGCAAGTTTGATCATCCAATTTGGGTTCCTGAAGGGGGAATCCCAGACTGGAAAGAGGTGACTACTACTATTCTTTTTATATATGGGAGTTTTAAGTACTATGATTACTACTATAGGATAGTTCTCTGAATATACGCACTCGTTATTACTTTAATGAATTCTTTCAAATTTTCTAGTTATTTTATTATATATTATCAGCTGGGTACGTTTTTGAGGTTGGTTTTTGAACTATTACGCCATGAAATGTCATTCTTTGTTATGTTTTGAAAACCTATAATTTTTTTATTCTTTATATGATATTTTCTATATATTCTCAAGAAGTGTTAGCTTTTTCATACATGTTCTTGTCTACCAATAATGCAAGAATTTAATAGACCATATTTAGGTGGTAGTTGGCGGCAAATTATTTTGAATTTGTTAACTATGTTATATATCTTGATATATATTATTTGTGCTGCTATTGATAATGATGCTACCAGGTAAATGTATTCATAATATCGTGTGATAATTGTTCAAATAATGGATCAGGTTTAAATTATGGGCTTAGTTAAAAGTTTGAGCTGGGCCAAAGAAAGGCCTGCCAACTTGTTTTGGTTAACTGAAGTTGTTCATATGGATATCTGATTGCCATGCGTCACAAATTTAAAGGACTTCAGACACACACACACATACTAAACTAGTGTACATGGAAAAAGGCGTACTTGCCGTGTTATATATCTACATTATGAGACAATTCTGAATTTGAAATCTAATGCATTTCACATCATGCAAATTATTGCTTATAAAATGAAATATATTATATGATACAATTTTAATTTTTAGATAATTATTTACTTAGCATTTAGCCATTTAACTATTACATTCTGCATACACTTATTTTTAAATTTGAATTTAAATTGATTCATTGAAAAATATAACTATTTTATTTCTATGAAATCATGCACGTCAACTATTATAATTTAATTTATTTTATTAATCTTTAGTTTTCCAATCAGGACCTTAGAAACAACTAACAATTTCAATTTATTTTTATTATTTTTATCATCTCTTGTAGTGTAATTGCATTGATTAGTCTGTGTGTTTATATAAAAGAATATATAGATTTGTATTAACTAGAAATAATATATTGTTCATTTGCATCAGAATAGTTCATATATAAGAATTGAGTTTTTTTGGACAAGCAATGCTGAGCTTGAGCGATTGACCTATTCATTTTGGATGGAGTATGAGCGTAAATTTTTTCATTGTTCGAGCGGTTGTCTTGATTAGTCAGATAGGATTACTAACTTGATTTGACAAGCTGACTTGGTTTGACATGACCTGATTTAATAAACTAACCCATCTGATGTATTTTTTACTATGTAACTGAATATATCTAGCGGTTTCATCGCTTACAACTTAAAAGAAATATGCCCTTTGTGTTAGTTGGCCCAAGTAGAGAAGCATCTCAAGGTTCTGTGAGATTGGATATATTAACCTTTATAATATAATTAGTATTTGAATGCAGTTAGTATTCTTCAAATATTGTAAGCTAATGTAAAAAGTTTATATGATAGTTCGTTTGTAGTTGCAAAGAGGATTGTGATATAGTCATTTAGCCGCACAGAGAGCATGTCATTTGTTAACTGAAGAAAATATGCTCAACTAAACCACCTGTAAAAACTTGCATGGGCTGTTGATGTAAATCCTCCAAGTTAACCATACTGATTGATTTTGTGCATAGAAAATGTTTTTTTAAATCTTCCTGATTACTTTAACCAACTTTTATCCCTTCCACCTCTCTTTTGTTGCTGATCTCTTCTTTGCTATCTTCACTTTAATTCCCCTTTGGCCTCAAATGCAACATCCCATGGATTGCGCTGCTTATCACCATCATGGTTTGCCTCAACTATTCCATTCCTATACTCCTTCGCCACTGAAGGTCAAGGACCATGCTACGGCTCATATGAGTAAGGGAATTTTCACTGTAAGACAGTTTTTTTTGTTGAGGACCTTGTAGCTAATGACACTTTAAAGTAGGAGATCACTACCCCACGTTGCACTAAAGGCCTCTTGGTATGTGATGTGATGATGTTGTCTTCATAGATTGTGATCTTGGTTGGGAAAATCATCATTGAGAAGGGATCTATTTTCACTTGTTCATCATCTCAAAGATGGTGTCCAAGAACAATTACTGTTTCTAGAGAAATATCCATCCCATAGCTAAGGAAACATGCTTGAAAGCTATGTCAGTTTGCCAAAATTTTTTGTTGAAACCCTCTGGTTGTCGAGCAAGGGGTGATGCCACATCTCATAAATTTGATATTGTATTTAATTTGGTCTGTTTGAGATTAAATGGGACATAATCGAGATTTAATTGTACAAAATAAAATTAATGTGTTTGTATGCATATGTTGCTGTATCAGTGGAGATGTTTACTAATCTTTCACTTATGACTTGGATTAGGTTTATTTTGGTCTAATTTCTATAAACTAGTATATTCTATTGATGGAATTGTCAGCTGAGCATACTCTCTCATTTAACACAATTAAGCTGTACTCTTGGACCAAATTTTCTTGTCTAATACCTTAAAAAAAGCCATTATAGTTCTCCAAAATGTAGGTAAGAAATCTCTAGTTTCAACTTGTTTTGGCACTTTGGCATAGTTACGAATTAATTTTTAACACTGTTTCTTTGTGCAGGTTCCACATAATCCTGCACCTGAATCCCTTCCGGAGAGACCAGGAGAACCTGATTGTCCTGTAAGATTTGAGTGTATATTTCAATTAAGGGCTTTATTATTATCCCCAGTCTTTAACTTTATTAACCTTGCTTTTTTTTGTTTACAATGTGCAGTACTTTTTGAAGACTCAAAAGTGCAAATATGGTTTGAATTGCAAGTTCAACCATCCCAAAGAGAAATTAGATTCTTCAACAGGTGTAGTACAGGTAGGATTTATCTGACTTATTATGCTCTGCTGTTTCCACCTTTATGCTATACGTTATTCATCTCAATTTAATACACATGCAGAGCAATGAAATTTATGCCAACTCAGAATTACCGGAAAGGCCATCAGAACCTGTATGCGCGGTGAGTTTGCTTTCTCAAAACAATCTAACTTTTTCTTGATTATCCTTTAGAACACCCTTTCTTGATTATCCTTTATAACACCCTTTCTTGATTAAAATTTCTTTCTCTAGTTTTATGCAAAGACCGGAAAGTGTAAATTTGGTGGAAATTGCAAATTTCATCATCCAAAGGACACTCTGATACAGTCAGCTGGAAAAGACATAGGTAGTGCTGCAAATAATGAACCGACAACAAATAATGATAATGCTACCAATGGTTATTCAAAACAAACGAAGACATTCATTCCATTCACACCTGCTTTATGGCATAATTCTAAGGGCCTACCCATTCGACCGGTAAGCTTTTTCATCCAGCGATAGAAACTTTGGACAGTTAAAATGTGGTGTTAATAACTTATTTTTGTAACCGATTGCGTTATATGAATTGTTTCTTCTTTTATAGGGTGAAACAGATTGCCCATTCTACCTAAAAACTGGCAGGTAAGATTTACTTATTTCTCCTTCATGCGGAAAGGATCTTACCAATAAGTCTAGGACCCTCAGATATCTTATTTTCTTGTTTCCATTCTGCACAGCTGCAAATATGGTGCTACTTGTCGATATAGTCACCCAGACAGATATTGTATGTTTTTTGCACTATTATAGCCTTTTCTTTGGAGACAACTCAACTGTTTCTTTCCTACACTTATGATTCTTTTTTGGTTTGCAATCTTCTGCAGTGATCAGTACTCCTGTTACTGCTAATATAAACAACGCAATTATAACTCCACCAGTTGCTACTGTACCAGTTGGAGTCATAAATCCAGCGGCTAGCTTTCTCCCGTCTTTAGATCCTCGTTTATCTCAGGTTTATGCAGCATAACTCACTCCAATCAGCTTTCTTATATGACTTACGATGATTGTTTAAATTGAGCTTTTTTTTTTTTTTTGGCCATTGTGATCTGCGAGTTTACATTTTAATGCTTCATGGACTAACATACCTTGTTACTGCTACAGTTTGGAGTTGGAGCAGCCATATATCCTCAAAGGCCTGGAGAAATTGAATGCGATGTATGTTATCTATATGAACTTTTGCACCATTATTATGATTGCCCGCTTCAAATGTGTGGTTGTTTTCTTGATCTTAAAGCTGTGCATTTATGGAGTAATTTTTTGCATTTTGGTCCGTCAGTTTATTATGTCTTAGATTCGCTTTGTTGTCTTTTGCTTAATTGGTTCTTTTTAGGTTTTGCTAAGCAAGGAAGCTGTCCTCTTGAATGTTATTTTCTTCGCAATGGTATTTTATCTTGGTGGACTATTTCTAGTTTGGTCTAAGAAGTTAGAACCATACAGACTAACTTGTTATTATGCTGTGGCCTTGTCTCTAGGTTATCTTTTAAACATTATAGGTTTTGTCATTATCATCAACAGCAGCAGCTGCTGCTATTATGTTATGGGATGAACTTTTTGCCTTTTTGGAGGACAATGATTGCTCTATTAATTCTACTTTTAGCATCAATCACTTTACATAATCATCAAACTCAAGATCATATTGTTGATTATAATATATTATATGAAATTATTTGCGAACGAAGTTTCATTAATTTTCATAGTAATTAAATCATTCATTGAGCTTATATAAAAAAATAATTGGATGACATATAAAACCCTTTTAAAGTCAAACTTTACACTTCACTAAGTATCACTATTCAATACTACTACAACAAAAACAGCATCAAGCCTTTATCCCACTACATGGGGTCGGCAACATGAATACTTTTTTTTCCATTATGTCCTGTTAATAGTCAAATTTTCATTTAAATCTAATAAAGAAATGTCATTTCTAAAATTTTCTAACCAAGACTTTTTAGGTCTACCTCTACCTTTCTTAACATAAGTCAAATCTAATACATCTATTTTTCTAATTTGGTCATCAGAAGGCCGCTGTTTTATGTGACCAAACCATCTAAGGTGACTCTCTTTAATCTTATCTTCCACTGGAGCTATTCTAACATTTTCACGTATATGCTCATTTCGTATCCCGTCTCTAAGAGTAAAGCCACTCATGCACCTAAGCATCCTCATCTCTTCAACGCTTAATATTATGTTTCTCTTTTAATGGCCAATATTCTGCACCATAAAGTATTGCAAGTCTCACCATCATCTTATAGAAATTTCACTTAAGCTTGAGGGGGACTTTTCTATCGCACAACAAGCTCAATGCATTCCTCCACTTCAACCATCCGACTTGAATTCTACTAACAATATCCACATCTATTTCACCACCACTTTGATCAATAAACCCAAGATATCTAAAACGTGTACTCTTATTAATGACTTGATCCCCCAAAGTCAGAATCCCCCACTATATCTATTACTACTAAAATTACACTCCATGCATTCAATTTTAGATCCACTCAAACGAAAATCTTTAGACTCTAAGGTCGACCTCCATAATTCAAGTTTACCTTCAACTCCCTCTCTAGTCTTATCAACAAGAAGAATTTCATCAACAAAAAGCATACATCAGGGCACATTCTCTTGCAATGCAATATATGATGAGAACATCCATGGCTAAAGCAAAAAGATATGAGCTTAAGGCTGATCCTTGATGTAATCCGATTGAAATAGGAAAATACTTAGTCAAACCACATTGCGCTTGAACACAAGTAACAACTCTTGCTTACATATCCTTAATGATTTGAATATAAGCATTATATACCCTTTTCTTTTCTAGAACTCTCCATAACACTTCTCTTAGAACTTCTAATAGGATGTTTGCAATGAATGGGATAGGATTCTTGTGGTGTTGTGATTCTATTGGCTTTGAGAAATTGTAAAATTAGGTTAAAATGGATCAAACATTGTAAGTTACAACAACGATTGGATAAGGAGGGCCTTATATAGCCGCGCTAAATGGCCTCATAAACTCTCTTCTCATTTGTAGTTATTATGTAGCAGCGGTGTCTGTTAATTATGAATGCAATTGACTCTAAAATTAGAGATGTCATGATTTATTTGCATGCAGTACTATATGAAGACTGGCCAATGCAAGTTTGCAGAGAGATGCAGGTTCCATCACCCCATAGATAGATCAGCACCAATTGCAAGTGTCAACAAGCAAGCTCAACAAGCTGTCAAACTTAGTCTTGCTGGTCTCCCAAGAAGAGAGGTACACTTTTTTTTTTTCTTTCTCATAATTGTAAAACTATTCGCTCTAGTACGGATAGATACCTGTAGGATGTGTAGTGCTTTCGCTTTCTTACTGCAAGCAGCTATTAGTATTCATTTACCATTTTGAGGCTTAGACGGGCATGAAATATTTATTCATCAACTATAGTGGATATTTCTTTAATAAATTTCTTGTATGATACCCAAATAAAATAAAAAACTTTTTAAAAAATAGTTGTCATTATAAGAAATTAAAAAACATGGGCTAGTGAAGGATTTGTATTGCCAATTAGGGGTGTCAATATTTGACATGACAAAAAAATTTGATCCGAACCAAAAATTTTAGGTTTGGGTTGACCAGAACCGGGTTGGGTTCGGGTTGGGGTTTTCGGCCCATTTAAAAAATCGGGTTGGGTTCGGGTTGACCCGAAAACCTGGGAATGACCTGAACTGCCTGGCCTAACTAGAGCTAATGCCCGCGTCGCGTGTCGCATCCCTGTTGTCCCGCGCCATGTCCGTGTCGGTTTGCCCGTCGCGCTGACCCGCCTGCCTGTCGTTGCCGCGTCGCTTCCCGCCTTCCCCATTTCCCGATTGACGACACTATCGGCTGCCGCTCCGCCGGTTTTCGGCCTGTCGTTGCCGACCTGTTGTTGTTGTGTCAGCAGGTTGGGTTAGGTTGACCTGAAGCGGGTCGGGTTCAAATCCAAAAAACTGACCCGCTTACAGAAATGGGTCGGGTTCGGGTTGACCAGAATAATGCCGTTCAGTTTTGGGTTCGACCCAAACCTAACCCATGACCCGAAATTGCACCCCTTATTGCTAATGATGCCATCCTTGCTAGAAATCTGAAGGCTGGTATTGCTGTTCTGATTTAAGTTAGTGTCTTTTCAAGAGTGAATGAGTAGCTCAAAATTTTGGCCGACTCTCGAGCTCTACTTACAATAACTATTTGTGTAAATTTTATCTGATGGAAAACGAATCATGAAAATTACATTCTGTTATTTTTGGAGGTTGTGGTGACCTGAAGACCTAATTCGGAGTTACCGCAAGGTTGTGGAAGGCCAAAGTAAACGTGTATATTAAGAAGAATTTCTTAAACAATAAACCCTAAAAATTCACAATTTAAAAACTGTATATAGTGAGATTTGAACATATAGTGCAATAATTTTCTTCCCCACAGGGTTCGGTTGCCTGCCCGTTCTATATGAAGACAGGCACTTGCAAGTACGGGGCGATGTGCAGATTTGACCACCCTCCTCCAGGAGAAGCCATAGCCATGTCGACCATTCAAGAAAGCGGAGAAGTGGAAAAAGATGAGGCTGAGATTGGTCAGTAGTAAATTACGGTTTGATTAACTTTTATTACAGTATTTTGCAGGTGAGCTTTCTTCCTTTTAAGCTGTGAAGGTTAGCATGCTCTCATGATGTTTGGTTGTGTTGACGATTTCGTTGTGAAATTTCCTTCTTATTATTAGTCTGTTGTTTTCTTCATATTATATGCTTAACGGTGTTATTTTGTTGGCACCCAGAACTCTTATATGGCACTCATTATTCTTCATCTATTTGTCCTTATTTTTTTTCTTTATATGTTTATTCAATGTTTAGGGTTTAGGTGTAGAGTTGAAAATATTATTTATGAGTTCATATATATATATGAAAAATGATCAAAGTGATTCATAATTATATTAATAATTCTATCATAAGATTATTTTGATTTTTTTTTTTAAGATTTGGGAGATTTAAAATAATATTTTAATATAATTGAGAATTATTTTAACCATTCATAAAGAGCCAGAAGATCATTTTGATATTTTTTTCATTAAGAAGCCAAAGGAAAAAAAAAGAAGAAGTTCGAACTCATTTGTTTAATAAACTTAGGCCTCATTTGAGATGGCTTAATTTTGCATTTGATAAATCAATTTTTGTTAAATTAAATTGAGATTAAATAAGCTGGTCAAAACAAGCTTCGTAAGGTTGAGCTTTAGGAAACCAGTTGAAATTACGATGATAGGCTTCTTGGTTCCTCCATTGTGCAGTCTTATAGCATGTGAATTTAATAATGAACCAATTAGAATTTAAGCGATTCAAAAAATTACAAATGAGATGGATCAATCATGAAGAAGCCTTGAAATTTTGTACTCAAAATTCTGAAGCTGAATCAAACATAATTTGATCATACTCCCTAGCAACAAATGCATGTAATGCTTTAATATATTATGAAAAACTTAAATCATGCTTAGATTTTGTTTGAGATGGAAAAAGCAAAATAATAAGTTGTCTCAAACAAAGCAGTTTATCCCATTGAAGAATGAGGAGATTTTGCCATAAAAATAAAGTTGGTTCTCGTGAGCTATTACATTGGCAGAATTTTAAAGATTCACACTCATCAGCTTTCCAAAATTATTATGTGCGGACATCAGATTATTCAGCGACAAATGAGCGTGTCATAGAATAACTAATCCACCAACGGACTCTTCCTTAACCAACTCATGCGTAAGTTGCATATGTTATGTGAATTATGTATTCCAGAAACAATTATATTTTTACTAATATGAAAAACTCTGAATCTATGACGGAATAAATCATACATGCTATAGGAAATCAGGAATTCATGCAACTAAAGAGTAGAAGTTATCAGAATGTCTAAATGTAGCAAATTTGAACGAGTGAAGTACCTTCAGGATTGTTACCAAACGCTATGTGTGTTAAAAAGCTCAAGTTTGAAGCGAAACAATATAAATACTGTCAAAATAGAAAGGATCTCAACATAATCAATGGAGTCAGGTTAACTAAAACCAATCATATAAACTGATCCTATCTCTCCCAAAGTCCTCCCAATCAGATATAGAGTGCAATACAATTATTAGCTTCTGCTAAACAAAGATGTGTATTAGCAGCAAATGCTATATTAACTTACTTATTATTCAACTAAATTTCTTCATAGTTTCGCTTTCAGCTCCTCTGCAACGGCATCAATGAACTCCTCTGTGCTCAGATACTGCCCTCGTTTCAAACTGGATAAAATTCAAAAGGTTTAGACAATAGCAGTTTACAATGGGAGGTCAGAGAAAATTCCAGGTATTAGAATTTGACAAACAGTACTTTGAACCATGAATGATGAGAGCGAGATCTTTGGTCATCTTCCCTGACTCCACGGTCCCGACGCACGCAGCCTCTAGCTTTTCAGTGAAGGCTAGCAGTTGGGCATTATCGTCCAGTTTAGCCCTGACATTTGATACAATTAAATCAGGATAATTTCTCCCTCTTATAAATAACTAAATAGTTTCTCACTATTTAATAAGATTTAACGGTTGTCATACCAAATAAATTTTCACATTTAATCCTCTAAAGATTTACTAAAAATCTTAATTTACATATTAAGTATATCCTAATGGTAAACCAAAGAGCCCTAGATACCTTGCTAGATGCTATATACACTAATTGTAACAACCCAAATTCTTAATTATCGAGATATTGTCCGTTCTGGCCTAAGAGCCTCACGGTTTTGTCATGTTACTGTAACTTTCTAGTAGGTCACTCATCCCAGAATTGCTCATCTCAGAGCACGCTTAACTACGGAGTTTCTTACTAAAATTTCAGACATTACATCAAAAGGGACGTCTCAATGTTTAAAAATTAATTTTCTTTAACTTAAGGAGTTTCACAGTCGAAGCGAACAACCTACTAATCTGGGCAAATTATTAGGTCCGGTCACCTGACAGACAGATAGATACATCCGGATTTCTCTATGTCTAGCAGCTGCGCTTTTATTGTAGACATAGAGAAATCCGGATGTATCTCTCTGTCAGGTGACTGTACCTAATAATTTTCCCCCTAATCTGAGCTTGGAACCAGAAATTAGCAATTTAAAAGAAACTAGAATATTCTAGAACGTAAAATCGTAATATTACCTGTGTGCTAATCCTCGGGTCCATGCAAAGATCGAGGCAATGCTATTTGTGCTAGTTTCACCACCTTTCTGATGAACACGATAGTGACGTGTTACGGTGCCATGCGCTGCCTCCGCTTCAATTGTCTTTCCATCTGGGCACACCTGCAAATAAGAAATTTTAAGTTAATATAAAATAATTATTTAAATAAATTAATATGAATAATAAATTTTTATGTAATTAAAATTTTTAAATTTTAGAGTAAATATAAGAATTTAGATGTTTGATGGATAGATATATAAAAATTCAGACCATGAGAATTTAGTAGGTTTGTCCAAATATTTGAAAATGCTTTTATGATTCAAGTAGATGTTTAGCTTTATTTGGTTCTCTTATTATTTTGAACTTAATAGTTATAGCATGGAAAGTTGGTCCTCATATTAAGCAGCCTTCTGCCTCTATTTTAGCCATACAACAACAACAACAACATCAAGCTTTTGTCCCATTACATGGGGTCGGCTACATGAATCATTTTTCGTTGTTGTGTCCTGTTAAAAGTCAAATTCTCATTTAAATCTAATAAATAAATATCATTTCTAATATTTTCTAAGCAAGTCTTTTTAGGTCTATCTCTACCTTACTTAACATAAGTCAAATCTAATACCTCGACTTTCCTAACCGGGTCATCAGAATGCCTCCGTTTAATATGACCAAACCATCAAAGGCGACTCTCTCTAATCTTATATTCACGTATATGCTCATTTTGTATCCTATCTCTAAGGGTAAAGCCACTCATCCACTTATTATTATGCTTCTCTTTTAATGGCCAACATTCGGCACCACAAAGCATTGCAGGTCTCTATTTTGGCTATAGCAGCTCACGAAAACAAGATAAAAGCCTTATTCATATATGAATTATCTGTTGAAATACTTACAAGAACCGATGTCATCAGACCAAGAGAGCCAAATCCTGCGTAGAAAAGGAAAAAAGAAATAAAAGAGTTACAATAGACCATTTGATATCTATAAGCATCCTATAGCTTTGGTTTTATATAGATCCAGACCTTGAGCTAAGAAATCGCTCTGCACATCTCCATCATAGTTCTTGCAGGCCCACACGTAGCCGCCTTCGCTCTTGAGCGCATAGGCTACCATATCATCAATTAGCCGATGTTCATACCTAACAGCCATATAAAACATTGAGATTGTTGGTAATAAAAAGCATTTACATTGAAAATTTTTATTGCCAGCTGAAAAGAACTCACCAGATTCCAGAATCCTCAAACAAGGATTTCCACTTAGATTCATAAACTTCCTGGAATATATCTTTGAATCTGTACAAATATATCAAGCAAGTAATTAGTGTTAGAATAATTAAGTATAATAATTATGCGAGACATCGCAGTAATTATTTAAGTATATAAACTATTAAGTGGCTCATACATTTTAATTATTGAAATTCTATTTAATAATTCATTAATAATTTAATTGTTTATATGAAATCCTATTGGTCAAGAAGAGAAATTTGATCAATCGTTTATATACAATTTGATCAAATAACTCATATGAGCGGTTTTTATAACTAATCCGTAAGAAATAACTACATGTCCTCTCTCTCTCTCTCATTATGGGCAAATTATTGCATCAGGTCACCGGACGCGGAGAATAGGTTCGGACGTCCAATAAAAATTTGCCACGTCACATGCGCTTTTGACTTGCGCTTTAGTTGCGCTTTGACTGTGCTTTACCTGCGCTTTTGACGCGCTAAATTTAAAATAATATTTTATTAATATCCGGACCTATCTCCGCGTCCGGTGACCGGATGCAATAATTTGCCCTCATTATGAGGGTTAGTTTGTTCCATAGAGAATTAACTCATAAAGAAGAAAGTGAAAAGGGAAAAGAGTGAAGAATCTTAGTTCGGAATTCAACAAATTCAACATGAATCAATGTATGTTTTCTTCCTATTAAAATATTGTGAAAATCATCTTGTTCAAGATCTTGTGGATTTAAGATTTATATAAATTCATATTTTCATTTCGATTTCTTTTACATTATTTACATTGCGAGTTTTTGCCAGAGTTAGAAAACTTATTTTTTCATATTGTGAGTTCTTGTAAGAGTGAGAGAAATTTAATCTAAAAATTAGAAGGAAAGCTGCAGCAAAATTGTTAAGTGATCGTATATAAATGGTTATAAAGGTTTAATACCTTCCATCATACTTCTTAAGAATAGTGTTTTTGGTGCTAAGGTATAGTGGCCACTTTTTCTGATAAGCAGTATTCATAGAAGCATCGGCAAAGGCACGGATGGACTGCATGGAACAACAGTAGTGGAAGTAATATAGGTAAAAATTCAAAAAGAAGAAGGAAAAGGTTGATTCAAACAGATATCATGGCTACAGGTTATGAAACCTCATCAGTATTGTACATGGACAGTGCTACTCCGCCCTCTCCAGTGAAGTTGAAGACCTCCAAATCAATCTGTTCCTCTTTTCCCTCTGGAAATGCAAGTACAAAACTCAAGTGCTAAGTGTATGTAAGCATTAAATGGCACATAATTATATCTTTTTAAAAATTTGATGTACTAAAGACTTAGATTAAATTTTCTTAGAAAGTTGATTTAAGAAGCAATAAAAAAGCCTTTCCAAACAAACTCTTAGTATAGGAGGATTTACATACACACCACTAAATTTTTTGGTATTTATATATCCAATACCAAAATTTTTTAATTTTTTTCTTAAATAACACCCTAATCTCTAATTGGCAAAAAAAATATCATTAACAGTCATTCATTTAAAGTGAAATTAGTCAATTCATGCATATGTTTTGGAACTTTTATTAGGTCCGGTGTAAGGACGTAGAGGAAGGTCCGGTCGGAGGCAAAATTCCGCGAAAAAACTCGGTATTTGCTAGGTATTATTTGATAATAACAATAAATACCGCTCTGTGAAGACCAATATCGAGTTATACCGAGCTATACCGAGCAATACCGTGTTGTACCGAGTTTTTTCTAGGAAAAACTCGGTACAACTTTTGTATAACTCGGTATTGCTCGGTATAGCTCAGTATTGGGTCTTCACGTGATGGTATTCCTCGTTATTGTTTGGTATTGCTCGGTATTTGCTCGGTATTTCACGTTTTTTGGCGCGATTTGGCCTCCGACCGGACGTTCCTCTAGGTCCGGTCGGAGGACGTAATAATTGTTCTATGTTTTGATGTCATTTAAATAATAGGGTGCTATAAAGATTTAGGAGTTAGTATGTAAATACATCAAATTTAATGGCATGCATGTAAATCCCCTAAAAAGTAAGTGTTTGATATTCATTAGTATTATATAAACAAAAATCAAGTATGAAACACGAAATAAATTCTACAAATCCTACCAAATACTAGTTTGAGCTTCCCAGGTCCTTTGACTACAAAATCAGTAGCTCTATATTGATCACCGAAAGCATGCCTTCCAATGCAAATGGGCTTTGTCCATCCTAAAAATAATAGAGAAAATAAGAGACAAAAATTCTATTATTACAGATTTTTAAGTAAAATTCCCTCCCAAGTTACCTGGAACAAGTCTTGGGACATTCTTGCATAAGATTGGCTCCCTGAAAACAGTACCTGCATAAACGGGGAGTATCATAATTTATAAGATTATTAATGGATTAAAGGCCTTCAATGTTCAAGTGTGGTACGCTTTCTGACCATTCAAAATGTTTCTAATTGTTCCATTTGGACTTTTCCACATAGCTTTCAAGTTGAATTCCTTAACGCGAGCTTCATCTGCCATGTTATGAGAAGCTAACTGAGACCGTACAAGAGCTCTAAAACATTAATAATAAATAAACACATCTAATTCAATTAGTCCAAACTTACCAGGAGTTATTGTTGCGCATTTGATGGCTACGTTATATCTGCATTCAAAATCATGTTCGTTTTAGCTCAAATATTAAGATATAGAAGAATATCCCCAAACAAAAAAAAAAAAAGAAAAGAAAAAAAAAGGGATAATTTTTTTCCATTCTTAGCAGTCGATAAAAGAACCCATACAGTTTGGTTTACTGCGATTTTCTAACTATTTAGAACTTAGAAGGGTAGAAAGAGGGCCACCTTGCTTAGGGTTTAAAACAAAACATACCTTCTAATATTTTCAACTAATATAAGTTTTGTACGATTTAAGCTTTATTTTGGACGGCTTTATTATTACTTCTTAAAGTAGCTTTATAGTACAAATTTTTTAATTTTTATACTAAAAAGCTGCTTTTAGAAGCAACAAGAAAGCTGTCACAAACGAAGCATTAGTAAGACTAGAGTTTAACATCAATTCAATAATAGGGATAAAAGTTGAGAAAACTTTATTCAACCAGAGTTGGAATGGCTATTTTATTCAACTAAAGCTAAGGCTTCGTTTATTTTTTTAGTGCTTTTGTAAAGGACAGTTTTAAAAAATATTAGTTTAAAAAATGGAGTTTTCTAACGGAGAAGCATATATAAAAAGCTTTCTCAAAACTGCAGAAAAATAAAAAAAAAGGAGTTATTGAGAACGTGATTTGACGAACCAAACAACACAAAAAAAAAAATTCCTCCGTTTCCAAAAACGGAAAAGGTAAAAAAACGCTCAAACAAACAAAGCCTAAGTGTATTCCAAATTAACTTATGATATGTTATGTATGGATCATTCATTTAGTTACCTAACAAGGATATATAATATCTCTACACAGGTCCACAAATAAATTGAGAACACACGATGACGTAAAACTAAGGCTTCGTTTGGGACGACTTTCTTTCTGCTTCTTCAAGCAGCTTTCTAATATAAAAATTTTAATTTTTGTACTAGAAAGTTTCTTTATGAAGTAGTAAGAAAGACGGCACAAACAAAACCTAAGTCTAGATAACTGCCAATCAGAGGCAAAGCTAGTAGCTTAGAACCTACTCGATAAGACGGGCAAAATATGACTTTGTCACATAATTTTCCACTTGACGACAACATACTCATCTAGAACTATTAAAAAGATCGATATATGATGGAGTCCACATCATAGACATTAAGCCCCCCATTTTGCTCGGCTCATATGATTTGATGCACTTTTAGCAAAGGAATCATGAATTGATTAAGAAGCAAAGTGAGATAGAGAGCTATTCTTCAAGCATAAATGATGCCCTCCCCAAATCACCAAGCGACATTTCTCCAATGCAATTACGAGTTGCCAAATTAGAAGGAAAATATGTGTCCCATTTATTTGATTGCATTTTAGTCGTCGTAACAAACCCGTATAATAAAATGAGGCTCATATATAGGAAACACTTGTAGATCTCAAGAATTTTCTATCGATCTTCGGAAAACAATGAGAATTCTCCAAAAAAATGAACACAAAACAAGAAACATAGTAGTTATTTTGTATTATTTGATGAAATAGAAACGGGAAATAGCGAGATACAATTGATCCTCAATTCGACAGGAGGATCGATCTCTCCGAAATCTCTAGATGCCGCTAGAGCCTAAAAGAAACCTAAACCTAAGAGATATCAAAATTTAGCTAAATTCAAGATGCCCTAACCCTAGGGAAACAAACTATTTAATGCATACAAATCAAAAGGAAATCTCTAGACAGTCCCTACATTCAAATTCCCTCACAATTCCCTCAAAAAACCTTCCAAAAAAACTCCATTGATCTCACGGCATGCGCAGAAGGTGGAGAAATTCCGACACTATTGCGCTGGCCAGTCCCATGTGGATCAGCTGGACCGATCCAATGGACCATTCTAACAGAGGCAAGAGATTCTTTTTTTCCACTGCATAAGAGGTCTTATCCAATAAAATATCAAATCTAACATGAGCTGAAGGATCTTTTCAATCTCTATTGACCTAAGCATCCAAAATAGCAAAAAAGAAAAGAAATTTTAACCTAAATCCTTCTCTTACATTCCTCTCACAAAGTATTTTTTTTCTGTTAATTCTTGTTTGGCTCAAGAATGTCATTGTTCATATTTTAGAACTCTCATTAAGACATTGAAGCAAGAATATGCGGAATTTGAGATATACCAAATTTCAGATCTTATACTTCTCATCAGGTGGAGGAAGCTCAAGAATGTCATTGTTTTCACTATTCTAGTGCAGTTAATCCCAGTAGTATAACTTAGTATAGATGTGTTTGGACAACCACTCATAATTGCAATTATCAATTTCAAGTCTTGGGGGAAGTTGGTCTCAATAAGGCAAGCTACTCTTTGTCATCTTGACCATGCTACTATTCTTAATGAATCAACAAATTTCTTAGTTATCATAGTTGATGCCAATTTAAGAGTGTTTAGAATGGGGCTCAAGATGAGATTCTTCCCGCCTGATAAGAAATATCATAATCCTATTTGATTTCCATGTCATCTTCCTCATATGTCAACTATTTGGCACATCTTTCTAATTTCTCAGCTATGTGGCATAATATTTTTATTCTGTCATAAGAGAGGTCTTATCTTATAAGTATATCTAATATAATGCAAACTGAAGGATATTTTGGATCTCTATAAGCAAAAGTGTCCTAAATAGCAAACTTAAAGTATTTCCGCATAAGTACTTCTCTTTAATCTCCTCTCATCAAAGAAAATTTTCCGTCAACAAGTGTTCGACTCAAGAATGTTGATCATTAACATTCAAATTATACTCATATTTGATTATTTTCTTTTAAATTTTCCCCAAAAATAGAACAAAATACTATCACAACTAGCTAATAGAAAGTGTATTTAAAAAAAACTAACTTTAAAAACCTAGCAATAAACAAAAAGGGACAAAATTCTACCTCTGGTAACTAGTACAAAGTGTATTAAAAATAATATTGCAACTAAAAGAAAATAAAAACCAAGAAATTGCAAAAAAAAAGCAAGATTAAAATTGTTGTTCTCTAACATTATCATTCAAATTTGACCCAAAAAAAAAAATTCCTTGGAAAATACTTCAGATGCTGAGGAAAAGACAAAAGAAAGAGTACACAAAGTTGCTCCGTACTTAAGAGTTGCTTCTGCGCTCTCCACAGTAACTTTATCATCTGTAGAATCACGATGAGGAAGGCCCAAATCGAAGTATTTTATGTCCAATTCCAAGAATGGAAGAATAAGCTACAAAATCCAACAATGCATGTCTAAGATGAACTTAATCATGAAAATGAAATAACACAGAAAACAAAAGAAAAATGTGACATTCACCTTGTCTTTTATATATTTCCAAATGACTCTAGTCATCTCATCACCTGCAAAACAATAATAACATAAATTACATGTTCTATTAGTAATGATTACATGTCAAGATAGAGGTATCTAGAGAAAACAAAAGCTTGTGTGCTCCGTCGACAATTAATTCTTTTCCTCAATCACGAGGAAATGCAATAACGTTCGGACTACAAAAGAATATGACTTATATTGTTTGATGTTTTGAGACCGAAGAATTACAAAATGAGAATCAAATGTCAAAAAACAACCAAAGAGAAATATAGTCAAAAGTATAAAGCATAAAATAATAACCGTGTTTATGTCACACTCAAACTTCTGGGCAAAAACAAAAGAAAGCTTAAATATTGATTAAAATTTACAAATTAGAGCCTTTATTCAAATAGAACAGAAATCTCAATAAATGCAAGTGGCACAAAAATAAACAAACATGATAACTTTTGAACAAAGCTTTTCTCCATCACAGGAGCATGCAAGATATTATGCAAGTTAAAACACGATGGAGTTAGTATAAAATAGCGTTGACATAACAAAAGTTGTAGTTCGTTAAAATATAAGCTTAATACCTAATTGCATTAGGAGCCAATGTTCTCATAGGCATACTCCAACATTATTGTAAGGAAAAACAATATTTCATGGAAGGAATGGGAATAAAAGAATAGTAAACATGAAATAGGAACAAAACTGAAGAACAGCTCATGTAATAACCTCAGTTAATAATGAAATAAGGCCTCAGCATATTGATATGCCGGTTCAGACTGAACCGGCCCAGCTGGCCCAAGGGCCAGTTCAGCAAGTCTATAGGTAGCGGAATCAGTCCGCCTCCCTTGGCTTGGCCCGCCCATAGGGTGGGCCCCACTTTTCCAATGGATTTGAAATTTAAAAGGAGGGGGCGGCTAGGACTTGGTAGGGAAATTAGATTAGGAAAGCTTTTGTATTAAAGAGGATGAGAGGGATTAGGAGAGATTATGTTTTGATTGATTGGAATTAGGGTTTCTTGTCGACTTGGGCTCTAGACTCTCTTATGTAGAGATTTGGGAGAGACGATCCTCCTCTCAAATTGAGAATCTCTTGTATCTTTGTTTTGTTCTTGTTTCACTTTGTTTTCTATAATTCTTCCACCACGATTTCTTTGTTTTCTCTCTGTTCTTACTGATTATTGTTAGGTTTGCTTGCGAACTCAAGTAGATCCGATAGGATTACTTGCGAACTCAAGTATTTCCTATCACATATCTCAAGAGGTAATAACACAACCAGGATGTATTTTACATTTTGTTAACCCAAGAATCTATCTATTAGTCCATGTAGTCAGTGGGTACTACCAAGAACTAGTGTACTTATGTGTTAAACTCTTGGGAACAACCTTTCTAAAAGGGCCATTTTATAATTTAGTCCCAAATTCCCACTTTTCAGGAAAGCTGCAGAACTAATTGATAGGATGAGTAGCAATCCCATGTTAAAATGCCGTTTAAACTAAATGGTACTAAGTTATAAGAGAACACATTTACTTTGTTCTGTTAATTCAGGTGGAGGGAAACACACGACTCTCAATAGTCATGAGACCAATTCTAAGACGTCATAAGACCAATTATAAGACAAAATGTCCCTACTAATTCTTCCCATGCTATGCCTCTCTTGTTTCCTCCCTTCGTCCTTACTCTACCCTTCAACAATTGGATGTTTATCCTACAGCACCAAAACTCTCACACACCACCAGAATTTCCCTCCTGTTGTCAGTGGAATGGCACTAGCAAACACTTACTAATAAAAATAAACAGGAAGCTTACAATTGTGAAGAGGTCATGAAACAGCACTTTTGGAAACTAGGAGCAGCTTTCATGAAGGAATGCAACTTGCCACCAGCATGAGATTGCAGCTAAATAAACAACCTTGTCGCCACAGAAGGATAATGAAGATGACCTGAAAGGAACTGAGCCCTTATAGAGCCAGCCGTCAAGAAAGGCAAATGGGCATTCCAATAATCTTAATTTGTGAATAGGGTGTAATCAAGCCACACATAAACAAACGAAGCTTTGTTTGAGATTGGTTTGTTAATTGTTTTTACTGCTCGTGCTTTGTTTGTTATCATTAATGTTTGACATTTCTCTGTTTGTGTTCAACTTGTTATTGTTTGGATTGTTTGCAAACATAAATTACTAAAAAAAGCAAATTAATAAAAAGAGTGATTCTTATTACTTCGAATAAAAAAAAGGATAAGAAAGAAATAATCTCGAGACCTCAATATACAAGGGCAATACTTCTTTAATACTAAAATCCAAATATTGGATCCAGTGGCGGATGCACAGTGGGGGCACTGGGGACATGGGCCCCCAATGGTCAAATAATTTTTTTTTTAATTTTTTTGGCTACTTTTTTATACATAATGCTAAATTAAAAACTTAATAGCCGCCGAAGCAGAAAATTTTTGCCATTCGACGTTATTGTGCCTACGCACTCAGCTCCGATCAAGTTTTCGCAGAGTTCTTTCATCCATAACAGCAATAGTGAGTTGTTTACTCTTTTTCCTCTCTCTCTCTCTCTCTCTCCCCCGTAACTGTTTATGGCTTTATGCAAATTATGTTAAATTTTTTTTTCTCACTTTCGGTATGCGTAAAAGATCTCTTATAGCTACAATCACATTTTATAGAAAAAGCCAAAAATATTGTTAAATAATAATTTTTGCTCTTTCTCTAGGAATTAATTTCTTTGATAGAAGAAATTATTTTTTTATTTTTTTGCTCTCTCTCTAGCCAAAAATATGTGTAAAAATATCTCTCTAGGTTTTTCTTTGACATAAAAACTCTCTTTAATGTTAAAAAATAATTAAAAATTAATTTTTAATTTTTTTTATCATTCTCCAATGAGTGTATTATATTTATATAATCTCTAATCTCTTTGACATAAATTTTAGAGAAGATGGTTTAATAAATTAAAAGCCTTTTTTTTTTGTTTAATAAATTAAAAGCTTGCTTTGATATTATCAATTGGTATAACAACAGTCGAACGAGTATTCTCCAAGTTATGAAAATTGTGAAGAATCATTTGTGTAATTGAATGACTCTTGGATGAATGATTGTTTAATTACTTATATTAAAAAAATATATTATTAATAATATTGACAATGAAGTGATTGTACAACGATTTTAAAGTATGAAGACTCGAAGAGAAAAACTGTAGGTGTAATGCAGAGAAAATATGATGTGATTTTGATTGTAAGTTTTTTTATTATATAATTTATCTTTTTATATAACACTTATAATAAAAAAAAATTAAAATCGCCAATGTCAGTCCTAAACTAAGATAAAAATGTTGAAGTTTTTTTTAGTATTGATAATTTGTGCCCCCAAATAAAAAAATTCCTGGCTCCGCCCCTGATTGGATCTCCTTAAAAGAATTTGCTGATATGATTTTGCAATCAATGGCCAGGAATGTATTTAGCTAGCCTAGTTGATGTTTCATGAAGGACGGAGATCAACCTAGGGAGCTTGTAGGAGAGATTTGTGATAGCGGTCAAGGTGACTTGCAATATTCACAGACAGATATCTCAACTAGCCCAAGCATCCATGGTCAACTTCAACAAAATTTGGAACAAATTCAGGGGTTATTTGATATGTAGTATTATGGGTAAAAAGTAAAGGATTTCAGGATTTCTTTTTTATATTTAGTGCAATGAAAAATTGGTGTGGGATTTTACTGTAATTAGTACACCAATATCTCAATTTTAGCTGAAAAAAGAACAAGACCAATTTGAGTAAAGTTTATTTTCCTTTGCATCTTTCCCTTCGACAAACTTCATACACGACTCAAAAACCCACACTCATCACCACCTACTTCCTCGAACGTGATCTATCACGAACATTTTCTTTGAACAAGATCTCTTGTCGAAGCTATGTCATCTACCCGCACTACTAAGACCTACCCACACCCCACCTACTCTCATAGCAATCTCATGCATGCCTTCTAGTACTTAATGGTAATCAAATTTCATAAATCGATGACCATTATATTCTTTTCATAAATGAATGATGAAAATAATGTGCATCATATTTGAATCATGATAATCAACTCGTTGCATGATAATGACTACACACAAATAATAACTTCGAAATCTCACCAATTTGATAAATCTGATTCTAACCTACAAATATCCAATTTTTTAAACGACCTTCTTGTTTTGCAACACTATTAAGATCCCATCAATCCTAAAAATACCCCACCATTGGCTGACCTAAAGAAACTAATTAAATAGTTCACATTTGTAAAACATTTTGAAATGCTTCAATATGCATATTTTTTTAGCCTAAAATTTCCTTGTCTCTTATCAGCCTTCTTATTACAATTAACTGTACAATTGTAAATATCTTATTGAATTATTCTAGATGATTGAGAGTTTTATTATAATTTCCAATTAGCTGTACAACCCACATTCAAGAGAAAACTTAGAGAGGCGCCCTTGCCAAAAACAAGGGCTGTGTTCTCCTTGCCCAGTATAGGAAAGAAAAAATTTGTACCAGACTTCTTTGTCAGCAACATGCAAAGAGCAACCTAGCCAAACTCTTGAGAGAAGCTTAGGAAGTAAATTATTGATGTGATTTGGGCCGAATAGCTATAAATCCCATTGTGCATTATATTTCTTTAACCTGCCTTGCTTTATTTTTTGCACATTTTAGTTTTATCTATCATTGAAATTGAAATCATATGTTGCCCAAATCACTTGATTACACTCATATACTTAAGCAAATTGTGCCATACTTTTCAAATAGGCCTATAAGGGTGTCAATAAATGATCCAACCCAACAACCCAATCTAGACCAACAACACCTTAGTATACTAAAACAAGTGACAAGAAAAAAAGAAAAGAGAGTGACTGCAGGAATAACCAACATCACCTTAGTCTACTAAAACAATTTGTTTTAACTACAAAATTTCAGTTTAAATGTAATTGGCACACATCATACATCTGAGCAAATAATGTTACTTAGGTAATGTAGCTTACCAAAAGACGCACAAGAATGGCTAAGACCATGCACTAGCTCTAGCAAAAACATTATGGCTTCTGCATAGGCAATTCGTTGAGGGAGGAATTTCGTTCCTTGTCAGCTTAATTTGGCAAAGAAAGCTCAAAATATCTTTTAGGTTTAACTCATTCATCCCCATGATTTTGGTATTGAAAATGATAACTAGAGAGTATAATCCTTCCATTCTGAGTATTTCCGCTACAACATCCCTTTTCCGCTTCACCTAGGCAACAAAAAATGTTGCTCTTGCATATTTTCTTTGCGATTTACAGTTACAAGCAAAGGGTTTTTAAGCGGATCATAAATACAACCCTCAACACAAGTTTGATCTTTCATTTAGCTATCTCCCCCAGCCCTGCTAATAGCAATGTCAATAGCTACACGCCGTTCTCTAATCCTGTCAAACAACGCCACTTCTTCAATATTCAAGGCTCGTAGCCTTAGTAAATCTTACTTCTCGTAGAAATGAAAATAAATCTCAAACCAAAAATGACAAGATTGACATTCACCCTATCAGATCGGAACAAGTCAACCCCAACTAATACAAGACTAGACTATCTGTCAGCTAACAAAAGTCGCTGCATCGCATGATCCTCCACACCAAACTCGTACGAAAGCAGTTAGGAAACAAGCAACCAACCCCGTCACCAGAGTCCAAATACCATTCATCAAATCGGATTACTCATTATCCGATCACTTCAAACAGAAAAAAAATATCACAAAAAACCTAAAAGCTAACTTAGAGAGACTAGTATATCAATACGTATACTGCACGCATCAAAAAAACAGAATGATATCGCTATTGATGCAGATCTACAAAATAGATTGATAAGAATCGTATTGATGTCGATAGGGAGAGACAGAGGGAACGATAGAGAAGCGCACCATCCATCTCCACAATCGGACTTGTAACCTTAATCTTCTCGATCGCCATATCTTCCACGAAACAGATCAGCCGCAGGCGAATGAGGAAAACAGCGGCAGGAAAACGGGAATGGAAAGAGAGGGAGAGAAGACAACACGGCGTGATGGCTGTTTAAATAATGTCCCATGTAGCGACGGAGTGCTGGGAAACCGAACTAGATCCATTTTTTGTATCCGTTCGTGTAGCTGTCTATGTAGCAAGCTGACCATTCGCCAGGTGGCTTGTGGGGCCATTATGGGCCCCTGCTCCGGTTGCACCGGCCAGGCGCTAACTGGTGAAGAAGAAAACAGCTTCGTGGACAGGCTTCTCCACGTGGCTGATGAACCCCATGAATCTATCCGTCCGTAATGCTTTCAACGGTGGTCATTCGTCAGCCCCATAGAATCTGCCAACAGGGTTTGAAGATCCGGTGGCCCGCATAATAGGCCACAGGGAAGGCCACAATTTGGAAAAGAAAACGAAGATAGGTAAACCTAACACAAGAAAAGGGCAAGAAGAGTGGGAGTTGGAGAGCAATTATTTTTTATAGAGCACATTTTGGTTGGTTGGTGTTCTCATAATTAGAAGAAATTATTTTATGCAGAGTCTGAATATAAGGTTGTGTTCAGATTATGAGTATATACATTATACATATTCTGTGTATTTATATTTTGTACACTGTGTATACTAATTTATTCGGACGTAACTCTATGTCTAGACTCCGCTCAAAATAATTTCTTCACAATTAGGTCATATACTTGCATTGTAATTAAAATTACTAAAAGAAAAAATAGATGTAGAAACCCTAACACATAACTACAAAATGATTTAGGCTTCATTTGGGATAGCTTTTTTTTTATATTATGAATCTATTTTTAGTACAAAAATCTCTTGAAAGCAGAAAAAAAATAACGATTTAAAGCTGTCCCAATCGAAGCCTTAAGAGGATGAAAGTCCTTCATAAAAAAAGTTATATGACTATTTGTTGTACTCTAAAAATTTACGGTGATAAAGAAAATTATGTATTAGCTCAAATATATACACATAACTACAAAATGATTTAGGCTTCGTTTGGGATAGCTTCTTTATTATTTTATAAAGCTATTTTTAGTACAAAAATCTCTTGAAAGTAAGAAAAACATAGCGATCTAAAGTTATCCCAAACGAAGCCTTAAGAGGGTGAAAGTCCTTCATAAAAAAAGTTATATGACTATTTGTTGTACTCTAAAAATTTACGGTGATAAAGAAAATTATGTATTAGCTCAAATATATCCCATACATATAATTATAGAGGGGTATGAAAATTTCTCATCCTACTTGAAGGGCAAGTGACTAACATGAGGCATCAAAGGGCAAGTGACTAACATTCAGTTATATGCAATATCAGTTAATAGTATATACCAAGTGATGGTTGACATTTGGAGAGTTTGAGAATAACCGGCTAATGGTTTTAAAAGCAAATGGAGCTTCAAAACTATCTAAAATAGAATATTTAAAGTTCTAAGTATGAAAGTTATACCTGTTAGCTTCAAAATTCTCTTACCCTCTCCCTTCTTTTCTTGGGCTATCATGAAAGCTTGGTCAATATTTTATAGCTAAGGGTGTCAAAATCTAGTTCCGGGTCAGGTTCAGGTCAAACTTGAAACTGATCCGTCATTATTTGACACGACTCGAACCTGAATCATTTTTGCGAACGGGTCATAAAATTCAAATTGGGCCCGACTAGTCCAATTTTCAGGCTGACCGGAGATGACACGAATGGGTTATGACTGAAGAAACGCACGAATGGGAGGAAGGCGACTCGTCTAGTGACTCTCATCGAAGTCGCAAGATTAGACAAGAAGGAACGTCATCATGTCGTTAAAGTAGGAGAAGCGGAGAATGTCGTCGGTGGGATGTCATATCGACATGTAGGGTTATTGGCTAGCGGCCTAAAGTTTAGCTTAGGAAGGAATGTCATCGGTGGGATGTTGGGGCCGCGGGATGGCGGGAAAGGCGGATGACGAGTCCTTCGGGCTAGGTTGACTATCGAGTCGCGAGTGTTGGCCTTCCTTTTACCCAAATCCTCAGGTCAAAGGGGTTGACTTGGTCAAATTGACCAAGCCATGCCCCAAAATCACCTCCCTTGAGTTCAGTGGGTCAAGCTAGGTCTACTGAGCCCAGACCCAGGCCTTAGGTCAACCTGGTAGACCAAGTCAACCTAGGTTGACCCATTGAACTCTAATGGGTCTAAATTAATTTCAAATCAAATTCAAACCCCTCCTTGGCTCAATCCACTCGTCCCTTGGGTCAAATTGACTGGGTTGACCAAGTCAAGCTTTGAATTGGTCAACCCAAGTCTTCATGGGTCAAATTAAACCTAATTAATGCATTTAAAAGCCCTCTTAATGCCTTGAGATTCAAACCACAGCTAATTATCCTAATTGAATTTAGATTCAATTCTAGCCGTCCATGATAGGTCTAGGGGTTTAAAAAGGAGAAATTAAGGTTGATTTGGCATCTTTTGGCATAAGCTCTCTCTCTAAGCTCTCCAAAGCCGCAAGACTTCAAGTGAGAGTTTTCCTCATCCCACCACCTTTTCCAAACTAGATCCACCGGCCAACCTCGTTGGTGGCGAGATTTCTGGCGAACCGAGCGCCATGCTCTTCCTAGGCGATTTCCCATCGATTCAATGCGTTCCAAACTGTGATTTTAATAGGAGGAGATATGTGGACAATCTACAAGCTCAGAGCATTCAAAAATCCCCCAATATCCCAAGGTATAATCCTTAAAAAACCCATATATTAGGTCAAATACTTAGATTTAATTAGTGTTACGAAGAGCGGCTTTTAAGCCAAATGAATACTCCCCCACGATTTCTGTTCATGTGTAGATCATAGGTTTAAATTTTGTGAGGTTTTGTTGATCCAATCGAGAGAAAAATCCACAAAACCCATTCTAGGGTTCAGTATCCGCAAGTCATATGTGTGCAAGATCTGGGCCGTTGATCTCTGATCAACGGCGTGGATCTCGCCGCTTCGCGATTCCTTTCGATTGTGCAATTTGATCCACAAATAGTTCCTTTATATGGCGAGATCAGAGCCGTTGGTTTTAAACTACGGATGATCGGATGGCTGTAGGCCGCATCCGATGTGGTTAAAGACCGCATCACTGAACCCCGTGCCGCCACAATCATTGGTAATGATTGCCCGCATTTTTGTCCGCCAGCCGGATGTCGTCACGTCACCCAAGCCGTCGCCGCCACCAATCGCAGTTTTTTTATTTTATTAGTTTTAA
>NW_021319178.1:14040206-14056896 GCF_001605985.2 Dendrobium catenatum | reverse complement strand
TATATATATATACATAATATTTTAATTATTTTGAAATTACATATATTAATAAATCATCCCATTTTGAGATATATATCAACTTTACAAAATTTTAAACATAGACTATGTTTGTGAATATTATTCGTGGGTGATTGATCTCCAATCATTCACTAATCGCATCATTAAACGGTCTTAGTCATCTTTTTTTATCATCTTCTGCGTGTGTAAGAAGCACGAGCAGCTAGTTTAGACCCTCCTAGATCTAAGGACTTTATGTGCTTATGTTTTTATTGCATTTCCATTTATGTTGCCCCAGGAGTTAGTCTAAAACTTGAGTTAAACCTATCTAATGTAATGACACCCTAAGAATAATATTTAAGGACCCGTCTAGCGAAGTTAGAAAAAATTTAGGAGCTATGATAGATTCCCAATTAACATGAAACTTTACAAACTTAAACTTAGTGACATCCTAAGCCTTCAAAATTTTTCTAGGAATTTTTAGGGCCCTTTTGAACCCCCTAATTAATAAACCCCAATTCACCTTTTAATTAAACCTTGAAAACTTCAAAAAATTATAATAAACCCCAATTCACCTTTTAACTCCAAAAATTGCCCATAATACATCAAACTCTTCCAAATCTAATGGTTAATCTAAAAAATTAAAATCCCTTAATCAGACTTCAATATAAATCTTAATTTAATTCTAATTAAAAATTACCTTTATGATTAAATTAAATAATTAAAAAATTATTAAAAATCCCAATTTTTTCTTAAACACTTGGAAAAACTTTTTTAGGTCATTTCTTACTTTTGGGAGTGATTTGAAGTAGTTTGGAGCTGATTTGAATCAATACCCCTATAATGTCCTTAATTAAATAATTTTAATAATTCATTAAATGGCCTAAACTTCAAAAATTCACAACTGATTATAAAAAATTTCAGATTTAACTTTATGGTAAACTAAATGGTGTTTAACTATAATTAAGGTTTAGTATTTATTAAAAAATATTAAGTTTCTAGAAATCAACATAAACAAAAAAGTTAACTTTCTGATCAATCGTTGTTCATTAATTAGGGTCTGAAACTTCTAAAATTCATAACTTTATGTTGAAAACTCATTACTCATAGTAAGGTCCAATATTTAATCAAACTATTGGAACCTTAAAACCTAAATATTTTTAAAAGCAACCTTTTGAACCCCCTTAGCTTAACGGGTAGGATGACCCGAGACATTCTAAAACTGGCTAACTCAACTTAAAACTTAAAGATTATTACCCTAAGTATTAAAGCTGGTCCACAAACTAAATTAACTAAAATGGACCCCAAAATATTAATAGTTTTCCTTTCGAAACTTCAATAAATATGAACATAATACAGCTTGAACTTACTCAACGTAACACATATCCAAAGCCACATCAACTGATTACTTATACATTGAATTATTTGTTAAGGCACCACTTCTAGTCCTAGGTTAGGCTGGTCCTTTTTTTTCTACTCTGTGTTTTGGCGCTCTTGTATGTGGGACGTATGCTGGTTTCTTTGGATTGATGTGAGCATTTGTTTCCTTATTGTAATGCACTTTATCTGTAATGTGATTATTTATGCGTTAGATCTACCCCTAGGTTAGGGATGATTTATACTAACTCAATCTTATACATGTGGTCGCGCTCATGCAGCACTCAATAAAGGGGGTTAAATTAGTTAATAATTATAAATGCTTGCTACATGTGCTCTATAATACTTATCCCCCAAAATAAAGAAGAGTGTGGTCGAGTGTGTTTATTTTTTTTATGCGCATATATTAACTGCTTGGGATATTTTTATTAGGATAACCATGCTTGAAAGTCTAGATTTTCTCTTTTTATTGTGATATAATTTGATGTAATTTATGATAATATTGAGTTGTAAAAGTCTTCAAAAATCCAGCATTTCAAACACTAGATACCCAAAGGGAGAAAGAAAGGTCTTTCATGGAAATTTCTTACTCATTTGGGTACCCTTATGGAGATGACCCATAGAGGAACTCAAAGACGTTCCATAAAAGAACCCGAAGGAAGATGATCCATCTGAAGGCCCAAAGATGAAGACCTGAAGAAGAAATGCCCAGCTTTTAAGACTTGCGTTATTCAATAGGACTAGAATTCAGGATGTTGTAATTGGAGCCTGACAACCATTACTTTTCTTCAGAGTCTGAGTTATACTATATGTGGTACTTGTCAGGGACTTTAGACTTTTTTTTACTCTGCTTGGTTTTATTTATATTGATATGTTTACATTACTTGCGTAGTAGAACTGCATGTTTTTTTAGGTTTCTTTCTTACATGTGTGTAACCTGACTTCGCTAGGCTCTCTAAGGACTAAATTTTTTTCTAATCGTAACTAAAATTTAATATTTTAGAAATTAAATAACATAAAAATAATGACCTGAGGAATAACCAAAATCGTCTGGGGTCGCATGCATATTAATGCATTTTTTCTTTCTCCTTATTATAAGACACTTCCCCGCTTGCAGGTAAAGTCCAGATAATCCGACCTATGAGGATGAGGTACTGAATATGGGAAAATCTAGTCTTTTCAAAAAAATTATTTTATAAGCCTTTTTAAAATTCTATACACTTGATTTGGATACCTGAACTAGCATGCATTGCATTAAACTGATTAAATCAAAAAATTTAATTGCATTAGTTCTAGAAGCATTCACCTTACATAGGTATAAGGTTAATTAGGAAACTCTCTAGACGTTGGCATTACTTCTAAAAATTAAGCTACCCACCCATCTTTCATAAAGACCGGACAAAATTAATTTTATGCGCTTAGGGGGTTAGCTGACTTTCCTTTTCATGCAGGATATAAGATCAGGTGCATTAGCTATGACACGAGTGTTAGTGTTCATGGCTATTATATTTGGTGACTCGTAGTAGGCCTCATTGGTAGGTAAGTTAATTCCCTATTTTTCAGGGACCATAAGCCTTACCTATATGCGTCACATGAATGACAGCACTTTCATTCTTCTCTGTTGCATGCTTTATGTGCTTGACTTTCTTTTCTTTCCAATACCTTTGTCCCTCTGGATATTAGTATGAGTCATGTGTGTTGACTAAGCCACTTTGAACTCTTTTCTTTCTTTTTGAGTAGGACTTCATAGTCTTTGCCCTATGTGACAATTTCAATTCGGAAATGATAATGTATGATCCTTAATTGAGAGTCTTCTCCTGCCCCGGTATCGAGATGTAATTGACTGCTAGGGCTTGTGCCCGCGGGAAACCGAGTCCCACTATCAAATAAACCCAACTCGAGCTGATGTATCAGGTGGGGGAAACCCGTTGTTTCAATCAAGTCGTGTATATTACTATCTATCGTGGTGCGCTGACGAGAGCCGTTAGCTTCATTATCGGGTTTTATAGTCAATTCGAATCCTACCCGATTTTTGAAACAAGTTGGTTTGTTGAACCTGAACCCGACCAATTTGACAAACGGGTTGACCCTAAGCTGGAATTTTCGTGCCTGGTTCGAGTCATTTCAAATATTGACACCCCTACTTATGGCCTCTCTCTTGTAATAAGAAGTTAATATAATGGATATAGTGATAGAAAATCAATGAAGATATTTGTCGAGGGAGCTAGCTAGCCGACATGTGTTATCATATATTCTCTCACTTATTTTGAAAATGGATGTAAGTTTAAAGTTACAATGATCATAAATCTCTTTCATTTGATTTCTATATTAGTTTCTCACCTTTATTTCTATGTAGAGCAACTTCAATGTAATATTTTATCTCATTCAATCATAAAAATTTCTGAACGTTTGTTTCATTTTGAAACACTTAGAGATCACCAGTTTTTAAAATTGTCTAACCTAGTTGCAAAAAGCCAAAAACATTTTATTACTATTTGAAAGAAATGAATTATGGAAGAAGGAAACCCTCAGCAAGTATTATGTTGATGAATCTCTTTCCCAATCAAGCTTCCAACTCGATGGCTTTTCAGTTAGCAACATTTTTAAACCGTTACATTTTTTCTGTTTTTAAGAAATTTTTGTACTAAAAAAATAGCTTTACAAAGCATTAAGAAAGTCATCCCTTATGCTTCATTTGGGACGGCTTTCTTACTGCTTCTTAAAGCAACTTGAAGAATCAGTAAGAAAGCCGTCTCAAATGAAGTCATAGTTTTGTATTAAAAAGCTACTTAAATGACCCAAACAAAACTTTTGTTTGGAATAACTTTTGACCACGTTTTTTTTAATGTTTTTAAAATCTTTTTGTACTTAAAAATTATTTTAGAAAATAGTAACAAAAATATCCCAAACAAAGCCTAAGAACCTCTATTTCTTTGTTTACAGAAATAGTTCCTAATACTCTCCTTTATTTATACTTCAGTACTCAACACAATTCATTTTTATTGTCTTAATTAGAACTAATTAAGCTAACAAATCATAATTACTTCTAAAACAAATGCCTATAATACAAATTCAACTAATATTTATAAGCTTTTTAAATAAACTCCATTATCTTAATTATTTTCAAATAACTACCTATTTTTGCTTAAACAATAGATGACTGAAAACAGATTAATTATTCTGTCACCCATTCGCTCAGTACTGCTCGGATCCGCTCGGTATCACAGCTCGGTACCGCTAATGTGACGTATTTTGATTGATCTCGGGACGACGTTCTGCATCCAACCTCCACACAGAATAATTTCTCGTGAAAACCAGACCAAAGCAAATACTTCAATCAAATGCTCAGTCTCAAAAATTTTCAGATTTATTTAATGAAAAATAGTTCTGCACTATTACAACAATATACAGAGAGAGAGAGAGAGAGAGAAACTTCACCATATGTTCTCACTTCAGCCAAAGCTGTTTAATTTGGAGAAGATGAAGAAAAAAGGGAACCACATAAGGGTTGAATTGAAAAATAAAAAATAAAAAAGGGAAAAAAAAGTAAGGACAAGTCGACGAATTTTGATTAATATTTCAGCTGCATGGAGGCACATTTGCTATTCCTTGCTTGTGGAGTTCTGCCATTACACTGTCTAGAGAGGGAGGCTTCAGTCCTAAAGGCAGTGGCAGCCATGGCTGAGCCAATACATCTCCAAGTGCTGCATCTATGCTCTCCTTTGACTGAAAACAACATAAAATAAAAAATAAAATAAAACTTCTGAAATGTAGAAAAGAAAAAAAGATTTTGTCTTCAAGATTTAAAAATTTTAAATGTTAATATTTAAGTTTTTAGAGCATGTGTGTCGGGCACGCATATCCTATGTTTTCAATTATTTTTAATCAGATATGTGTCTGACACGTGTCAGACGCGTGTTGGCTAAGTGTCGTATTTTTTCAATTATTTTTAATCAGATTTGTAACGATCATGTCTGACACGCGTCAGACGTGTGTTGGCTGAGCGTCCTATTTTTTCAATTATTTTTAATTAGATTTGTAACGGTCAAGTCCGACACGCGTTAGACGTGTGTTGTTTGTGTGTCCTATTTTTTCAATTATTTTAATCAGATACATAACGGTTGTGTCTGACACCCATTAGACATGTGTTGGCTGACACCCGTCAGACATGTTTTGGTTGACACGCGTCAGACGTGTGTTGGCTTAGTGTCCTATTTTTTCAATTATTTTTAATAAGATTTGTAACGGTCAAGTCCGACACGCGTCAGACGTGTGTTGGCTGAGTGTCCTATTTTTTTCAATTATTTTTAATCAGATTTGTAACGATCGTGTCTGACACGTGTTAGACGTGTGTTGGCTGCGTGTCTTGTTTTTTCAATTATTTTTAATCAGATACATAACGGTTGTGTCCGACACCCGTCAGACGTGTGTTGGTTGTGTGTCCTGTTTTTTCAATCATTTTTACTCAAATATGTAACTACCGCATCCAAAACGTGTTATAAGTGTGTTGGATGTGTGTCCTATTTTTTCAATTATTTTTAATAAGATACGTAAAGGTCGTGTCCGACATGTGTCAGACATATGTTGGCTGTATGTTCTATTTTTCAATTATTTTTAATCAGATATGTAACGGTCATGTCTGACATGTGTCAGACGTGTGTTGACTACATGTCCTATTTTTAAATTATTTTTAATCAGATACGTAACAGCCGTGTCTGACACGCATCAGACGTGTGTTTGTTGTGTGTCCTATTGATTTCAATTATTTTAATCAGATACGTAACAGCCATGTCTGACACGCTTTAGACTGGTGTTGGTCGCATGTCTTATTTTTCAATTATTTTTAATCAGATATGTAACGATTGTGTTCGACACACGTAAGATGTGTGTTGGGCGCATGTCCCTCTCCCATAGGTATAGAAGACACTACATGCCCCCTTAACATGAAGCATTAGTGCAGAGTAACTAATTTGTGTTTTTTTTTTTACTTGGTGTTAGATATATAAATACATAATAATTTTATGGTTTATATGCAAATCTACTAATAAATTAATATGCAAATGAGACTTATTGAGTGGAAAGGGGGGCTTTAATTGTCTCCCCTCTATTAACAAGTGTCTAATTACTATATCCAACATAATAATTAATTTAAGAAAATTTAATATTTTTGAAAATATAATTTATAACTTCAATCAATAAAATAAGCCATTGTAAAAAAAAAATGTAATATACATATTTTTAATTGCATGGCATTACTTCTTTCTAATTATAAAACACCCCTTTTTGTTTTGCAAGATTTTTTTTCTTAAGATATGAAGTTATGATATATTTTATTATGTAAAGTAGACTTAATATTAATTACAAATAAATATAACAAATACAAATTAAGAATAAAATGCTAATAAAATTATGAAAATGTGTATTTCACTTTTAAAAAATTATTATTATTAATATTTTTTTATTATATATAAATAAATAAATAAATATTATGAGGTATTTCTGCAATCACCCTTAAGAAAATTAATTTAAGACACAATTCTACTTTATTTTCATAGTTCTTAGTCAGTTAATTACCGGATGAGCATCGAGTTGGACCAACCGGCCTGTTTGCTTGCACGGTGGCGGCGGCTGCGCCATTGCCGCCGGAATGGCACTGTCCGGCATGTACGTAGGAAGCGGTGGAATTCCGGGAACCGGAAGAGCTGGAAACCTCTGTACATACGTAAGACTCGAATTCAAAATCTCTTAGTTGATAGTCAAAGTTTTCAACCAACAAATCAAAGAGAGATGTGAATATATTACCATTGTCTGCAGTGGTTGAGGAAAGTAAGGCGTTCCCTGCAATACAACAAATGGTGAGTGAGAGAAAAAATTGGTGAATTTTAGAGAGAGAGAGAGAGATAGAGAGAGAGAGAGATTTTATTTGCTAGAATTGTGTCCATGAAATTACAGTTTAAACTATATAGAGGGTTTGTTTGATTTAGGCTAACTAATTAGATTAACTTATCTTATTTGCAAAATTTAAGAAAAAATACAAATTTTAATGATTTTGATGGTAAGTAAAACCAAACATAGTAGAAATTTGCTTATGAGAATAAGCTTTTAGAGGCTAAGGTGTGGATCTTAAGGCTGCTTAGCTTAACGCTTTCTATCTTCTCCCTTACCTATCGATCTATCAATCCCCTTCTTCTCTACCCTACAAATTTCACTTAAATACGCAATCTTATGGTATTTGTGATGTTTTATTTAATATGTGTTTGGGGCAGTTTTCTTACTGTTTTTTAAAGCAACTTTTTAGTATAAAAATTTCTAATTCAAAAAAAAAATTGTATTAGAAAACGGCTATAGAAAATAGTAAGAAAGCTGTCACAAATGAAGATGACTAGTATCATGCCTAAAGTGGATGGTAAACTTTGGTAATGTTTTAAGCTCCATCTCTCTTCTTCCATAGGAACATGTAGGGGTTGGTGTCAATATTGGACACGACCCGAAAACTCGACCTGAACCCGAACCGGGTCAGGTTCGGGTTAAGGTTTTCGACCGGTTTGCAAACTCGGGTCGGGTTCGGGTTGACCCGAAAACCCATTAATGACCCGGAATGACCCGATGCCCTTCCTGACCGGGCCTGACCAAAGCTGCCCGCGCGGAGTCCGAGTGTGCCTGACCGCGCGTCGTTTCGGGTTTGACCCGAACCTGACCAGTGACTCGAAATTGACAGTACCCCTGGGAACATGGTTCCTTCTTAGTCTTCTTTTAAGATAACTTTCTTACTCCTTTTCTCTTTAGAATACGACGAAAATCACTTTAAAAAACTACATTCTCTACAGCAACTTTATAAAATAACGAGGAAATCATCCCAAATGAAACTTTATTCTCCTTTCATATGTGATAGTATTATCCTTCGGCATTCATTCCATAAGTATAATATTCCTATTTGTTCTCTTCTCATAAGTTATAATGATCGGATCGGAGTTTCTTACATCTCTGAGTTTTGGCCTCGCCCTTTCATAGGTGATATATTTATATTTATATTTTCCTCCGATATATGTGGGATTTCATCTTTCTCTCTTTGTTATAACTAATGGTCGCTCTATCTTCTGTCTAGTGCTTCATTTGGGATGACTTTTTTACTACTTTTTAAAACAACTTTTTAGTATACGAATACCAGTTCAATAAATTTCTGTACTAAAAAGCTGTTTTAGAAGTCCATAAAAAAGTTGTTCCATATAAAACATAGATGTCGAAGCTTAGAATGTTGGATATTTTCAAATGACACCATTTCATCAAACCTTTAGATATTTAGATCATTTGATGACATCTTTTCCACCATTAGTGGGTTGCTTAGATCATGAGATGCCATAGGTACATAATTCCATTACCTTTAGATCTTCATATCATAAGATGATGGATGCTATAGTTTGGGTAGGCTGCCCCAATCACAGATCATGATGCACTGAGCACAATATTACATTTTATTTTTAGATTTTCTAATCTTGGGCTGATGAACATTCCATCTTTCATTGATTACCCGAATCATAGGTTAATAGAGGGTATAAATGAGTCGAGTCGAGTATATGCGTGATCACGCTAAGTTTGATTAACTCTTGTTGAGCTCGAGTTCAAGTTTGACTCGGGCTTGTTTAGTGAGTTCGAGCTCGACTTGTTTGAAAATTAGTAGGCTCGTGCTCTGCTCAATTACTAAGGCTCGGCTAGCTCGTTTACTCAAGCTCATTGAGAAAGCTCGAGCTTGGTTTATTATAATATTGGAAAATTAGATTTTAATTATATTTTAATTTTAAAGATGGACTCGACAAGCTTTCGAGTCGAGCTTAGTTGAGCTTGAACTCAAGCTCGACTATACGCTTGAGCTCAAACTTATGACTTGATAAGGTCGACTCATGAGCTTGTTAACGAGTCGAGTTTGAGCTGGTGCTTATGAGCCATTTTGTCTCACTTACACCCCTAATATGAACCGAATCCTGAGTTGAGAGAACCCTTAATTTGAGAGAATTTGAATCCGTAGTTGTATTATCTAACTTGTTTTCTAGAGAGAGAGAGAGAGGCATACCCTTGCAAAATGTGCAGGCCATGGAGAGGCATGAGGAGGCAGCAGAGAGGGCTGAATTGGGTGAGGTGCAACCCATGGAGTGTTAGGTGCTGGTCCTATTGGGACTATCTGCTTAGGCCACATATGAACTAAAGATTGGTTCATTGTAGGGTGACCCCATACATGCAGTGGTCTAAAATGCTGCATGTTTGGGTGAAGATGAAGATGCTGAGGATGAGGAGGAGGAAGAGGAGCATTTGGAGGAAATCCCATTGCCGGCGGCAACCACGTAGCATATAGTTGTCGTCTCTGACTCGAGCTCGTCGTCTCTACCTCCCTCGCCATCATATGCTTTCGGTGCGATCGATATTTCTATTTGAAAAAGAAAAAAGAACATTCAGTCAAATTCACAAACACATCACATACTAAAAAATAATATGAGCTACATACTTTCAGTAAGGCTTCATTTGTGACATTTTTCTTATTACTTTCTAAAGCAGCTTTTTAATACAAAATTTCTAATTCAGAATAATTTTGTACTAAAAAGATGTTTTAGAAAGCAATAGAAAAGATGTGCGAAATCAAGCCTAAATTATGATTAAAAAATAAATTTTTGCTTCCATATTCTAATTAATTATACTAATATAAGTTTTAATTTCTTAAAGCTGTTATTAAAAGATGTTTAATATTTTTTAAAAGAAAAAGAACGAAATGAAAAAAATGAAAGAGTCACGATGTCGATGCCCATGAGCTCCAGAATCCTTGACGGCACCGCCTTCTCTACTCCCAGTTGCTCCACCGCCTGAACAAATCGCCGGTGAAGCTCCGCCGTCCAATCCACCTAAATTACAGAATTGCCATTTACATCCACTGATTAATTAATTGATTAATTGATAATTAAGTATTCTTTATATATATTTAATTATCAATTATGTTTAGATGATTAGTTTAATGAACTCATTATAAAATATTATTTAATGGAAAATAAAGATCAAAATGATTATTTAACTCTTTATAAAGTACTAAAATAATTCGTAACTATATTAAATAATTATTTTGATCTCTTAATTTTTAAAAAAGAATCAAAATAATATCATTGTGTGATTATTTTGGTTCTTCTTTAAGGAGTTAAGATATCAAAATAATTCTTTAATATAGTTGGAACTATTTTGATCTTTCATAAAATGTCAAGAAATAATTTTAGCCCTTTTTTAATTTTTTAAATAATAGGGATAATTATTTATAGTTATGTGAATCTATAAATATGATATATTTTTCAGACGAAAATGCTAATGCATTTGTGAAAAAGAAGTTTTCATTATGAAATTCTTTTTAGTAGGGGTGTCAAAATGGGTTAACGAGTCAGGTTTATGATTCAACCTGTAGAGTAAACGGGTTAAAATGATGGATCTTAGCCCAACCCACTTGCAACCCAAATGATCTGAACCCTACCAGATAACCTATTTTGATTACAAAATTTAATTTTTAACTATAAATTTTAAAGAAATTGATCAAAAATAAGGATATTGTTCCAACAAGCAAAAAAAAAAAAGATCACTTTTGAGTAAACGGGTTAAAATGATGGATCTTAGCCCAACCCACTTGCAACCCAAATGATCTGAACCCTACCAGATAACCTATTTTGATTACAAAATTGAATTTTTGACTATAAATTTTAAAGAAATTGATCAAAAATAAGGATATTGTTCCAACAAGCAAAAAAAAAAAGATCACTTTTGGGTTAAAATGGATTCGCCAATCAACTCGATCAATTTGACCCAATTAATAAATTGGTCAAAATTCCGAACTCAAAACCATCGAATTTATTAAACATATCAACGTAAACCTAAAATTTTTTGGGTCAACTCTTGGGCCAAGTTGGTGGGTCGAATCATTTTTTAACACCCCTCCATATCTTATTGATCAAATTTCGAAAAATAAAATAAAATTTATACTTAGGCAAATCCTTGAGAAACACATGTTCACAACATTCTTCTCTCTCAATTTTTAGGTTTTTTGTTAATTTTTGGTGCTCAGTGTAGCAAAGCTTAATTACTCTTGCCCCTAAATGAAGATGAATGTAAATATCTCTCCACCTACTGGTTTATTGAGTGAAATTAAAAAAAATTAGGGTTACAATATCAAATTTGAAAGCGAACTCCTAATTTGAGTGTTAGGTGATAAATATTTAATCATCTCCAAACTAATATTAGAACACTTTGGCTTCATTTTCTATCGTCACGATGATTGAGACTTGGCTTATCAAAGTTCGAACTTAAGAACCGTCCAGATTCTGAGTGTGCGCAGCAAAAACGTAAGTACTATGCGCACACTGCTCTTTTACTGTGCACACTCATATAATCTGGACACAGCTCTGATCTGAACTCCGCACGTAATAATATTTCGTGGCAAAGACCCCCTGAAGATGTTTGGGTTTTCTCCACCTACCCATTACGTGAAACTAAAGAGTTACGGTCGTGTTTTTAAATTCGATTGAGAAATCTTACCTCGAGAAGAGATCATAAACCCGTTCGGTGTCGAATCATGTAAACGTCTTTAGATCTTATTTTTGTATATTTATTCAATTAATTGCCTTCGGTTTAATTGTTCATCTAAAGGTCAGTCTAATTCATATCTCGTGTGATTATGTAAGAGTAGAACTAATCATCTTATGTTTAATGGTTAAAATTGCTCTTATTTAGCATAAATTTTTTTAATCCTCACTTTTATCTTTGTATTTGAACATTAATATGAGTTTATATAGTGTGTAGCATGATCAAATATTTTTCTATCATTTTTCCAACGGATTATGTATTCGTCGGAAATTTTTCCGACGAATTTTTCGTAAAAAATTCACAGGAGCCGGTGGCCTGACAAGTGATTTATCGGCATAAATATTTCTGCCAGAAATCCACCATAAACATTAATTTCGCACGAAATTTGATCATTTTCCGGAAAAAAAATCGCCGCCAGAAAATGATATTTTTCATGTAGTGATTTACAATGTGTAATTGAGCTAATCTTTGCAAGATAATATATTTTTGGTGGAAAATTTATATCTTTTTGGTTACTAAAATATAGTAAATAATAAATAAAAATATATTTAGAATAATTTAATATTTTCAAAAAAAAAATCTCAAGACATTTTTAAATAATTTTAAGTGAAAAAAAAAGTATACCTTCACCTTTCTCTTCCCATTGGAGCCCTTTGCTTGCCCGGCAGTGGACTTTCTTGCTCTGTCCTTCTCCGGCGGCGTCTCCGCCGATGAATTTGACTCCGATGCTGCCGAGGTCTCTTCCTTTATTTCACAGCTCAGAACCTCCTCATGATTAGTCAGAGCCATCTCCTCTTCTCTTTCCTCTTGTTGACTATCTCTGCCGGCGCAGCTGGCTTCGACTTCCACGGCCGATGTATCCGGCCCCGGTAAGTCGATGTCATCGATCTGGAGCCCGGGAAGGAGATCGGAATCATCGAATCCGGCCAAAAGCTCTGTTAAATCGAAGTCGAAGTCGACCGAGAAGTCGTCCGAAGCTGGGAGCTGGTTGGCAGCGCCGCCCACATCTCCTGCTCTGTCTCCGTTTGTGGAGCTCCTCAGTGCTGTTACTGCTAGCATCCCAATGGAGCAAGGCGCAGAAGAGAGAGAGAGAGAGAGAGAGAGAGAGAGAGAGAGAGAGAGAGAGAGGGGATTAGTAGTAGTAAAGAGAGGAGGAAGTCACGTGATATTAACTATTGCATGGAGCTAGTTGTAGTGAAAAAATTGGGTCCCCACAATCTAATCAAATTTTACTGGTGGTGATTTTAAATTTATTAATTTATTTTAAAATAAATTTGACACAATAGAACTAATTTTAAAAATATATTCAATAATGTTAAGATTAATTCTCCTATAATTTTGATTATGATATCTTGATAAAAAAATTTTGATCAGAAAAGTTATAATCTTGTTAGACTTAGCTTCATTTGGGACGATTTTTTTATTGTTTTATAAAATATTTTTTTAATACTAAAATTTTCTTATTGATTCAGAAAAAATCTTTATAAAGCAACAAAAAACCGTCCCAAACGAAGCCTAATGATTTTTTTTGGCTTCTTAAAACAATTTTTTAGTGCAAAAATAAAATTTTTATACTAGAAAGCTATTTTAAGAAGCAACAAGAAAAGTGGACAACTTTCTTATTAATTCTTGAAGCAGCTTTTACTAGAAAGCTACTTTACGAAGTAGTAAGAAAGCCATCCCAAATGAACGTGAATTTTTGGTATTAAAAAGTTGTTTTAGAAAATAATAAGAAAATTGTCCAAATGAAATCTTAAGCTCTTGGATCAAATTAATCGGAATTCAAACTGGCTGAACTCAAATCAGTTTGAAGATCTAATCATCTAAAAAATTGGCTCGTGGCTTGATTTGATTCAAGCTCAATCGTAGCCATAAATCAATTCAATATATAAATAATTTATGATCTTCGAGCTAAAATCTTAACTCTGGATTAATTAATTATGATTATGATATCTTGATAAAAATTTTTCGATCTTAAAAGTTCTAATTTTGCTAGATTTAGGTTTTGTTTGGAATAACTTTTTGTTACTTTCTAAAACAGCTTTCTACTACCAAAATTTCTCAAATTAGAAAATTTTAGACTGAAAAGTCGTTTTAAGAAGCAGTGCGAAAGCTGTCCCAAACAAAACATGAAGCTCTTGGTTCAAATTGATTCGAATTCGAGCTGGCTGAACTCAAATCAGTTCGAAGTCCCAATCACCTAAAAATTCGGCTCGTAGTTCGACTTGATTCAAGCTCAAGCTCAATCTTTCTCAAAAAATCAATTCAATCTTCAAATAATTTAAGATCTTGAGCTAAAATCCTAACCCTAGATGAAGGCCATGCATCCCTAGTGGAGGAGAAGATGCTGGCCTGAGAAGAGAGAGAAAACCATTATGAGGACTACTTGATCTAGTGAGTTTTGGAAGTATTTAGAGGAGAGAGAGAAGAGAGAGAAAGATCTCTACCACAAGATTTCATCGATTTTTTATTTTAAATTTTCTATTAGTAATTTTTGTTCGGATATGCACGAGCGCACGTAGTCATATTCTTTGTATTTGGTTAAATTTTCTTAAATAATTTTAAAAATAATGGAAAAATTAGGTGTCCACAAATCTCATTCAATTATTGGAGAGGAGATAGAGAGAGAAAGAGAGAGATAGAGAGAGAAAGAGAGACAGAGATGCCATGGATGCAGAGAGCTGTGTCTGTACTCTTAATTTTTAGAGGAGTGAGAGGAGAGGGAACAGAGAGGCTTTGTTTGTATTTGTTCTTATTCTCTCCTATAATCAGATGGGACTTTTTCTACATTATTTTCTCTTTCTATCTCAAGAATCTTTTTCTACATTATTTTCTCTTTCTATGTCAAGGATGACAGCCAAGGATGAGGTGGATAAAAAAATAAATTATGAGCTTGAAATTATTTTATTTAAGGTTTTTATTAAAGTAAAAAATAATCATTATTAATTGTTTATTAAAATACTATATGTTCATAGCTTTAAATACAAGCATAAAATTATGTTATATTTAAAAAAAATAAAAATAAAAACAATAAGTACATAAAAATATTAGAAAATATTACATAATAATACTTTAAATTTATTCTCATTCTCTTTAAAGTAATAAAAAAATTATTTATTTCACCACAATTTGATTGGGCAATCTATTATTTTTTGCTCTATTTTGAAATTTAATTCTCCTATAGATTGCAAAAAATATCTCATTAAAAATTTTTAAATTAGGAAATTCCTGAATAATTTTTTTTTCTCATTTTGAAAAAAAAAATTAATCAAAAATTTGATAAAGAGAAAATCATTTTAAAATGAAGCAATCTCATAATACATATGGAAACTTGATTTTATATGAATTATAATACATGTAACTAATCAGATAAGCTTGATGTTTTTCAGGGAGAAATATTTTTAAAATTTTATTTTGGACAAAATTACCCCCTATTATATGAAATTGAGTCCGAACACATACCTCTGATCAAGCGAGTTAATTGAACTTAGTTGTATTGGCCTATTACAACTAAATTTGAACTATACTTGAATCTTATTCAAATAACATTAGAACATCGCTAGAAATTTGCTCGAACCTCGATTTAATTCAAGCTTGAACAATAAATTGTGCCCTCATTGATGCCATGTGTTGAGGTTAGTGCCTGGGCAGTAAATTGTGCCCTCCATATCACCGAGTCCGAGGATTCCTCTGACTTGCTCCCCCCGGATCATCTGTGTGATCGTCATCAATCTCCATCTCCACAAGTTGATGATGAGTTGTGAATGTCTGATTCTCCATGTTGATCAATCTTTAATTGCACGATGTTTGGAAACCATTTAGTAATCCAAATTGTGGTTTGAACCTTCCAACAACGCCTTGAGTACTTGATTTGAACTCATTTGGGCTCGAATTGAGTCAATTTTGGTGTCGTTGGGTTCATATTTTCGAGATGTTCAGTTTGACTATAAGTTTGCTAAAATCGGAGTTCGGATGATCCCAATTTTAATTTTGGAAGTTTTCAACTCGATTTTGCCTCAAGATTCGCGTCTGATTAAGATGATTTTTTGATGATGTATCAATTACCATAATTTTTAAGAATAATTTATTTATTTAGAAGTTTAAGATTAATTTGCAATTTACAAAATCGTGTATATATATTACATTTTGTAAATATAAAATGGCTAATTCAAATTTACGAGAGAGCCATTATAAAATTTATACGATTTTGTGCGTGAAAATGCCCTTATTATATTTAAAAGATGTGTGGGGTTTGAAGCCCATATTGATGCATTGATATGTAAGAAAAATCTACATTTTATAATTATTTGATTTCATGGACAGGATTCATTGATATGATTTTGGGACCTCAGAATGACATAATCTTGACACTTGGCAGAATATTTTTTATAAAAAAATTATAGGATAGAGATTAAGGGTGTGAATTCGAGTCGGTCGGTCGAGCGGAAATGGACTTTATCCGAATAAATTAGATTGGAGTTCGACATGCTTATTATACGGGATAAAATGCCTGATCCAAATCCGCCTAATTTGATCCTAAATAGTTTGAATCCGCCCATTTAATTCGAAAATAAACTGTTCTACGTAAATTCGACTCATTTGCAGGGTTAATCCAAAATCCAACTCAAAAATTAATTGGATCAATATTTTCAATCTGAACCCATCATCCTGAAGATTAATCTATATGCAACACTGCTGTGGGGATCAAGCACTG
>NW_021319178.1:14038980-14040106 GCF_001605985.2 Dendrobium catenatum | reverse complement strand
TACTGTATTATGTTAGTGCTAATATATGGATAGAATACTCGCTATTATTAATACATCACCCCATAATCCACTCGATCAAGTACGAATCTCAATATAAATTTTTCTTTGAAAATTTATGGGATCAAATTTAGGATCTTGAAATATTCAATTTCAACAAAGCTATAGTCGAATTGAAGGTTTCGACGAGATGAACCCATCTACAGCAAAGATGATCAGATCTAACTGTAAAAGAGCCTAAATCAAATAGTTGAAGTATGATTGTAAACTTTGGGATATTAATTGAATGACCAAATGATTTTGAAATTTTGCATGCTTATAGTTAATCAAATATCTCAGTGAGATGAATTCAACGAGCCCAGGATCATAAAAATTTAATAATATTGAGATATATTTATATTGAATGTCACTTCAAAATCTATAAATAACTATTCGTTCTCTATACGAAGGTGGAGGGGGAACTCAAAACTTTACTTGAAATTGGTGAGAGATCCAACATCGGACTATCATCATCAACTACTATAGTCAAACAGCTGATATTGGATGATTGTTGTCCAATAATGTCGTTCGATCACAATCGTCCAATCATGATAGCCTGACCATCGTCGTCAAGTCACCAATGCAAACCATCGTTGTCAGTCTGTTGTTGTTCAACTCTCAATATTTGAGCATCATCATTAAACCTCTACCCTCCAAACACATTATGTCCTTCAACCACAATTACATGACTTTAGCCTGCTAACCATAATCTCCCTACTATAGTCCCCACATCATCATTACTCAAATATGTTCCTTTGACCACCTTTGCTCCCTCTGATCATCTTTATCTGGCTACGATCATCCTACTATCTTCACCCAACGATGATTCATTGACCGCGTTCTATGACTTCAATCCTTCAATCATCGTTGTCTGATCCCAATCCATCAACTCATTTTGACACCCCTAAAAATAATAATAATATTCAACTACTATTTTAGAATAAAATAATTAAATAAAATTGAAACTCTAATTAATTTTCATTTACTTCTAATTAATTTGTTTATTACAATAAAATGCTTTGATACATATGCAATTAAACTAATTAATAAAAATTATTTTTTTTCAAATTAATATCATGAATCATAGTAT
>NW_021319178.1:14034295-14038880 GCF_001605985.2 Dendrobium catenatum | reverse complement strand
CTAATACATAGGTTCCAACATATATCATCCTTGCTTATGGTTATTTGAACAAATTTGTGTTATTCAAATCAACACTACAATACTTGAAAAAAAAAATCACACTAAACTGGAAGTTTGGCTAATAGCTTCTCAAATTGATTTTCAAAATTAAATTTTGTTTCAATAAACTGACTTTCTACTACCATCTAAATAATTCTAGTATTTAGAGACGGAAATGCAAATACGGATATCTCAATCAAAAATATTATCATTCTATCATTCTCTTTCTTAAAGAAATTGTGTATGACTTCAAATAATAATTTTTTCATATCAATTTTGCTACAACTACATATATCCCAAAACAAATAGTTAATTATGTTTGTCGTAGCCAGGATTCTAATACCATACGGGAACGGAAGATGAAACTAAAGGACCTTAAATAGGGTAATAACACTCCTTCATAAACTGTTCTAAAGATTTGCAAAAACAAAACCTTCTTTAAAATTTTCTAAAGTCATGCAAACTCATCACACTCACACACGTGTTCTCCTGATTGGGAAGGATAATTATGAAAAATTCTACCTATAAGAAGTCCTTGAAAACCTAGCCGCATAAATCCAAAATCTAGAATAAAAAAGGAACATGATTGGAATGCAGATTGAATAATCTCAAGAAATGGTCAGCCTCATACAACACAAACTCAGGAGTGCCTCCTCGTTGAGAAAACAACTCCCCCTATTTTATTAAAGGCCATATCCATATACATTGTTCAATAGTTCAAAAATATCTCATATATTAATACTCAATTTTTCACATAAATCACTAAGCATCAATTTTGCTATTGTTTTTGAAGGTTAAAATAGATTTTGCTCTGATTCCATATTAGGGGTTTTTCTCATATGTTGACAAACTGGAACAACCAAGCTATAAGCCATCCTAAACACAATGTTATAAAATGAAAGCACGAGATTAAGATTGAGAAAAAAATAAAAATTAAGCCAGAATATTTTTTATAAAAACACACAACCTATTAGCAAATGTATGTCATGCTCATCAAAACCAAAACACACAAAATTTGCAACTTGGCATATTGTGATAAAATCAACCAAATATTCATGAAACACAAAAACACACAATCATTTTGAAAATCATGACATAAAAATAATTTACCCAAAACAAAAATGTCAGATATATGAAAGTAACTGTGATCATCTAGGTAACCTTCAAAAAAAAATAACCAAAAGAAATAAAAGCTCATGCAAATTTACTCTGAAGCAAGTAAAGAGTATTTACTTCATTAATTAAACAGAACTCCTGAAAAGCAAAAAATATCACTCAAAAACAACGAAAGAAGAGGACCTAATAGAAGCATATCTATCAGAGATAAAAATGAAATACTATTAATAGATTACACACAAAGAAGAATCATGTCTTTATAGGTTCCCTATCAAAAAAAACTTAAGTGCCACCCAAGTATTAATAATTTATGATAACCTTCAAGCAACAGAAGCAGGAGATATCATTGTCCCTGCTTCGGCTTCAGCCAGCAGAATCTCCAACAACGGTGAACCTCTCCCTTCAGCACCAGCTTCAGCTATGGCCATCAGGAACTTCATTCCTCCACAGGCGGCCTCCACCTGCTCTTCATCGGGAAGAGGCTCTTCCAGTATCATTCTCAATGCATCTGCCGGTACTTCATAGATCCTAACCTGTGGCTCAACTGGATCCTTTTCACGAGACATACTTCCCTTCAGTCAGCTTCATGCAAACGGTCCCACAATGGACTTGACATCCGCCTCTCACATATTAAGAAGTATTCACAGATGATCTGAGCTGCAAAATCCCTTGGCTTATACCAAATCACACTAAGAATGTACATGATTAAAAATGATCGCCTAGGGTGAACTCTTGATAACATAGCCCAGCTTCATCATATCAGACACCTGTCAAAGAAGAGCCTGGGCAGTCCATTTCTGCAAGCTTGTTTTTGCATTGTTCTTCGAGCTCAGTGGCAAGCACAGCTTTCCCCTCTGGGTCTCCAGCTTCTGCATTCCAAATCCAACCCAGAACTACTTAGGATCAAACTCATTTACATGCATCAGAGTTGAGGAAATGCACGCTGGCCTTACGTCCGTGACACTTATGGGACCTCACAGCGAGCAATGAGATGGGTGTCCCATCTAGCTTCAGCGCCAGTAATCTATAAGCAACAGAGGCCACCTCCTCACCCTCTGATGCAAAGGCGGTTGGGGCCTTCATCAATTGTGAGCTTGGTTTGCATCTACGGAAAAAGCTCCTGTTGGGGAAATTCTGGTTATGTAAGTAGCTTTTCAACCGCAAGGGAATGGAGAATTGATATCCCTCCCTTTTGCCCTCAGGAAGCGTCTCCGATGAAGTCCTCATTCACAGACAGTCAAAGATCAAGCTGAGACCATCGCGCTTGTCAAAGAAAAGCTTGTTGCCACAAGCGCTGGAATATAATATCCCAAGAATAACACAGAACGGGGAGCTGCACATAAGCGCCGAGAGAAATAGCATCGGTAGCGAAACACGAACAGGCGGCTTTATCCTCGGTTGGCAGGCGGACGGATAACTGGATCGTCACGTAGTTTGTAACCTTGAAGAAGTTGCGAGACTTGAAGCGTTCGAGGCGGCGCTCGGTTCTTAATAGGGTTGATACATCGACAGATGTTCCAATAATGGACATTCGATGGCCTGCCGCAGACGAGGAGATCCTCCCGGGGGGATCCGGGGACCGAGAAAAAGAGGCTTGGAAAAAGGTGGAGAAAGGGATCTATCGAGCATAGTCCACTCAAGGCCTGGATGTTCGACGGAAGGACACTTGAGAGTGGGGGAACATCAACGGCGACTTCCCGCTGACCTCCTAGAACACCAGGTGGCTTGGGAGGATCGGTTCTGATTGTAACAACGGTCACGGAGCGAGCAACGCCTCCTCTCGTGCCTTCACGCTTGATGAGCCCTCGACTTCCTCGTGTCGCGTCCAGAGTCTGTAGGGAGCTTGAGGACGCTGTGAAAGGCCAGCGTGGCCAAACTTGGGGGCGAGGAGGGGGCTACCATCAACCAGACGGAAGGAGGAGTCATTGTCGGCGGCTTGCGGCCAGAGCGGCAGAGTCAAACTCCCTCAGGGCAAAAATCAAGACGGCGTCCGCGGCTATTGCCGGAGCGGGCGGAGGGGAATTATAAGAAGTTGGTGTAATGCGAAGTTCCATCGGCGGAATGCGCCAAGCTTGTCCCGGAGCGAAGAGAATGGTGCGAAATGGGAAATGGGGGCGGTTGAACGCACGCCTGTCCGGGGGGATGGTAGGGCACCGAGTTGGGGTGAGTCCGGCGGAGCCACCAGCACATCGGGGATTGTATGGGAACGTATGCCTAGGTTGAAGCCACATGGACATCCAATCAATGTGAAAAGCGGAGGGTAGAGCTTTGGAGGCGGCTCCAAATTAGGGTTTTTTCTTTCTTAGAGACGATCGGTTCAATTTATTAGATCTTAATTCCATTTTAAGGGGCTGTTTGGTATTAGGTTGGATTTAATAATCTGAATTTAGTAAATCTGAATTTAGTAAATTTGAATCAATCAAACTTTGAAAATTATTTGGTATGCTAAATATAAAATTCTGTTAAATTCTGAAAAAAAATTTTGACAACAAATCTGAGGATTTAAGATTGTTAAAGATTTAAATATGAAATTAATTGCTTAAATAATTTTTAATTATTAATTATGTTATTAATTATCTCATTAACTATTTAAATATTATATAATTTATTTTTCATCTTATCCATTTCATTGTTTCTCCATTACTTCGTTATGTTGCTTAGATTAATTTTTTTTGTTTAGATTAAAAAAAACATTAAGTTAGATTAAACTAATATAATGTCATTAGACTATTAATAATTTAATTAAAATAAGTTAGATTACTTAATTTTACTATTAATTAATTAATTAATCTGACTAATTATTAATGTTTAAATTATATTAGTAGTGTAACTTTATACTATTTTTATAATTTAAGACTTGCCTACCTCTCTTCTCATCGTCGCCATTTCTTTATGGTTGCTTCAGTAGCATGTTTTACGTGCTTAGAACGACTGAAGCTAATTTGAATGGAGGAACGAAGAAGAATGAGAGGTAGTTTTGAACGATTCACTTAATAACTTCTTCCTTTGACGATGTTCCTTCATATCATATTTGAAAACCACACCTTCTAAACATCCTCTGTTGGATCAGAAGTAACAACGATAATGGGAATTTGCTCTTGCTCGTTGCCAAAGTAGCCATCTTTCTTTCTTTCGCGCGCTTCTTTAGCCAAATCATGTTAAATCCATCGAATAACAAGATTTATATTTAGGCGGATTTACTCGGATTTATGTTGTAAATCCGTAAATCCCGAATTGACGTAGGCATCAGATTTACGCGACCTCAAAAAACCGTTTGGTTGGATTTACCTCAAATATGCTTTAATCTTGTGGCGAATCCGATACCAAACATCCCCTAAGAGTATTGCATGCATTAATTATTATAAGGGGCATTTACATGCATACCATTTTATATTTTATTATTTATATATTTCTAATACTTAACATTTTA
>NW_021319178.1:13986789-14034195 GCF_001605985.2 Dendrobium catenatum | reverse complement strand
TATATATACTTGTGACGAGTCAAAACGGGTTAATCAGTGCCATTGAAGTCGAATTCAATTTTAGTTAATTTGATTTGATTTTGATTCGATTGGTGAATTGATTTGAGCCCAATAATGTATCAATTTGATCGAAAATAAATTAGATTGAGTCGATCGACATCGACGAATTAAAAATCGAGCTTGATTTGAGTTGAGTGATAGGTTCAAGTCGATGCAACGTCAATAGGTATCCACCTAAGGGAAATCCTATGGGTGACGTCTTTTCTAGGCTACGAAGACCTAGGTGCTAGAATTGAGTCCGGGGAAATTGACCTCGAATAATGAGTTATATTAATTGTTGATGCTTCATTTTGGAGTTATATTAATTGTTTTGTAAAGTTTCTTTTATCTTCTTTCTGTCCGATCTCTGTTCCCGCCTCGCACTTGCGAGCTAACCGGGCCGGGTCGTGACACTTAAAGGGCACCTCAACACATGGCCCTCTTCTCCAATGAGTCCATCTCCAACTTCAAGCCTTCTCCGACTCTAATTGGGTAGCTGACACCGAAGATTGCAAGTCTATGACTGGGATTGTCGACATATTTCTCGGTCCAAATCTTCTCACATGGAGCGTAAGAAAACAAACTACGATCGCGAGATCTTCAACAGAGGATAAATAATGCTCTGTTGTTGCTTCCACCGCTAAGATTATCTTGCTTCGTTGACTCTACCAAGACTTCCCACTTAAACTTGATACTACTGTCTTGTTATGTGACAACATTTCATCCCTTTCTTTTGCCAGCGACCTGATTTTTCATGCATGTACAAAGCATATAAAAATTGATCAACATTTCATCTGAGAAGCCATACAATCTGCTGTCATCACTATTCAACATACTTCTACAACAAATTAGATAGAAGACATCTTATGAAGGCACCACCCAACTCTACTTTTGCTTCTCTCAGAGAAAAGTTTATGGTCTGTAATCTACCTCAACTTGAGGGGTGGTAATAGTGTTGCTCCTTTGGAAATGCTATTCTTCTCAAATCCCTTTTCGCCCAAACTGGCTACCATCTTTGTTTGGTGTTCTTCAGGCATCACTATCTACCTTTATACTTGATCAAATCACAGTCACTTCTTTTCAACAATCTAAAAAGAACTTATGTAATTAGTACTAAATGTCTTAGCTAGTATATAAGAAACTACTCTATTCAACTTTAATATGCATGGAATACATTACTACCTTGCTCTGTTCTTTACTACTGCATTTTCCTTTTCTTCTACTATATTCTACAATGCTAGGTTGAAGGTACCGTTACACTTATCATGCTCATTTCAGTAATATTTCAATTCTTTCAAACTAAGCTCAATGAATATTAAAATAAAAATATTTTTATCACATTATTATTTAGTTATATTTTTTTATATATTCTATTATAGAAGCTTTATATTTTTTAAAATACCTCTCATTGTTTTATCAAAAAATTTTCATTTCAAAAATTTCTAATTCAAATAAATTTTAAACTAGAAATCTGTTTTATAAAGCATTAAGAATATTATCCCAAACAAAATCTAATTATATCTTTGTTTACTTCTTGCAAATGCACGAGCATTTTTATTAATATCAGGAAAAGAAAAGCAAAACAATTACACAAACTCGTCACAGGAAATATGACGAAAACAAATTACGCAAACTCGTCACAGGAATAATTACGAAAACAACATTAATTTAAAAAAAAAAATTATTGGGTAACAACACAACTGATATTTTTAAATTTTAACTTCTAGCAGGGAGGCAACGGCGAGCCGCAGAGGCACTTGTTGTGAAAATACGAATCCACTCCAAACATAGCAGTGATCGGCCCAGCCGGAATTTCACCACAAAGCCGGTTATAACTAACGTTGAACACAGGAAAGTAAGTCGGGTCCACCTGGTTTATCTGAGCCGGTATCGACCCTATAATCTTATTAAGATTCAGATCTAAAACCGTCAAGTTCACCGGAAACGTAACCCGACTAAGATCAAACGCGAACTCATTCCTTCTCAAATCAATATACCGCGTCGACTTCCCCGCACCAAATAAAAAAGAAGCGTCGCCAGTCAAATTGTTCCGGCTCAGATCTATTTTACCCCATACCGGCACGCCGAGGGAGACCGGTAAATCGCCGGAGAGGCTGTTGTGGCTGAAAATGAGATTCGGTGGGGAGGATTTGTTGAAATTGCCAAATTCAGCTGGGATAGATCCGGTGAGGCGGTTGCGGGAGAAATCAATTTGTTGGATAGAAGGAAGCTTGGCAAGTTCAGGGGGGATTGAGCCGGAGAATTTATTGAAAGAGAGGTCGATGTCTGTGAGAGAGGGGATTTGGGAGAGGAACGAGGGGATCGGCCCCGAGAGAGAGTTCCAGGAGAGGAAGAGGATAGAGAGGCGTGTGAGACGGGTAATGGAGGATGGGATGTTACCAGTGACATTGGGGAGTTTGTGGAAGCTTAGAGTGGTGAGGAAAGGGAGGTCGCCAACGGCAGAGGGGATGGTGCCGGTGATGGTGGAATCGGTTTGAACGAATAGGCCGGTGACGCGAGAACCATCGGTGCCGGGGACGGTAGGATCACATTCGACGCCGCTCCAATCGCAGCAGGCTGTTGCGGAGTTCCAGCCGGTGAAGTTGTAGGCGGATTTGATGGAGTTGAGGGCACGTTTGTCGTCTTTGTTGCATTTGTCGGCAGCGATGAGGAGGGGAAGGAAGAGTAGGATGAGGAAGCTGGGGCGCATGGAAGCCATGCATACAGCTTGTTTTTGGATAAAGTCGCAAGAGGTTCGGTATTTATAGAGTTGTAACTTGTAAGTTCGTGGAAGAAGTGGGAAGAGATTCTTTACTGCGTCACGCGTGGATGGGTCAATAGCAGCCGGGAGATTTGACTGGATTATTTTATTTTTTTGTTTTAACTATTCAATGAAAAATGCTGACTTGCCGTTTTTTTTTTTTTTTTTTTTTTAAAGTTTTTTTTTTTTTTTTTTTTGAACAGTTTTTTTTTTTTGAAAGAAATGCATAAGATTGCATTAAGAAACTGAAAAAGTTGATTTGGATCCTCTCAACTCCCACCTTTGTGGTAATCTTAAAAAGATTAATTTTGATCTTGCATTCTACAACTCCTTAAGGGCAAAATGGATCATTCAAAGAGTCAAAGTTAAATGGTTAAAGCATGGTGAAGAGGACCTCAAATTCTTATATTCCAAGATTAATTTGAGAAATCTCATAATAGGTGCATTCTCAATTCCTCTATTAGTGGTAATGCTCAAAAGGCTGATTTTAATGGAATTATTCATTACTTCAATAATCTCTACAACTCTCCCACTCCTACTCTCAACAATGTGGAGATTATTCATGATGGAAATCTGCTATCTGAAAATGCTAAGGCGCTTTTGACTACTCATGTAACTAATGAGGATATTCGGGAGGCAATTAACTCTGGCTGCTCTTCTTCTGCACCTGGGCCGGACGAGTTTAATGCAGAATTTTTCAAAAGGACTTAGCCTATTACTGGGATATCTGTCTGTCATGCTGTTAAGTCTTTCTTTAACAAGTGTTATCTTCCCAATCGTGTAAAAGCTACTGTCATTGCACTAATTCCCAAGAAAACACATGTTGAATCCATCCAAGAGTTCAGGCCTATATCTCTATGTAATGTTTTTCACAAAATTATTGCCAAGATCCTAGCCTTAAGGCTCAAGCCCTTCATGTCTGAGATCATTCACCAAAGACAAGCTGCTTTCATTACTAATAGGTTCTCTTCTAATAATACTATCCTTGCGGCTGAGATTCTTGGTTTCATCTCTAAGACTCATAAGGATAGATTTGTTTGTGCAAAATTTAACATTATGAAAGCATTTGACACTGTGTTAAGGGATTTTCTTTTTGCTAGGATGGCTCAAAAGCGGCTTCCTCCTTTATTCATCCAGTGAATTAAAGCTTGCATCAGTGACATCAAATTCTCCACTTGTATTGATGGAGGGCTTGAAGGATTCTTTGGATCATCCTCTGGTCTTAGGCAAGGTTGCCTTGTTAGCCCGTTTCTTTTCTATTTTATTATGGATGCTCTCTCTTGCCTCATAGAAGACAATACTCTTATGACAAATTTGAAGGTTTTCACTTTGAAGATTTCCATTTGACTCATCTCACTTATGCTGACGACTTGCTTGTTTTTGGCAAAGCTGAAATTAACAATTGTGAAAATCTTATGGGCATTCTTCACCAATTCTCCTGTCTCTCTGGCCTCAACCTTAATCTACACAAAAGCTCACTCATTTTCGCATCCTCAGCCACCATCTCTTCCTCCATATCTCAAGCCCTTCACATTCACACTTGCTCCACCACCATTCCTTACTTGGGTATCCCCATTTCTCTGTGGAGATCTAAGCTCTCCGACTTCTCCCCTCTTATTGATAAAATTACTAACCTGCTTTTCGGTTGCAAAACAAAGTTTCTTTATTTTGCAGGTAGACTTCAATTCATCAAATATACTATTACCAACCTATGTTGCTTATTGGATTAGAGGCTCTATTATTACAAAAATCATCTTGAAGAAAATTGATAAGGCTTGTTCCAAATTTCTCTATCATAGTGGTGACCATTCTAAGCGATTGCATCTCATTTCATGGAAAAATTATACTATGCCTTACTCTAAAGGTGGCCTTGGCATTGCCTCTTTACACTCTCTTAGATCGGCTTATAACTGTGATTCTATTATCACGATTTACAATCATGATTCCCAACTATCTAGAAGGATCAAAATTAGATATACCTCACCTTGGAAGCCGACTCCTCGTCATAGCACTATTTTTTGGAAAAGTATCCAATTACTGCTAATCTGTATAAAAGCAATGTTAGATTTCATGTCCTGTCTAATAGCTCCATTGCTACTCTCTGGGATCATTGGTGTCCCAATGGCTCCATTCTGGATTCCTTTCTAGATTTAGATCACAGCGCTGGTATTACGGATTCAATAACACTTTCCACTTGGATGACTGGGACCTCTTGGTCCCTTCCTAATTCCCTCAGCTGCCATATTAAAGAGTTCATTATCCATTCCAATTTCTAATGGCTGCTCCAAACATCTAACTAGGGACAACAATGAAAATGCTACTTTCAAGGACTTTTATAAAGAGTTTTTTTCCTTAGAAAATGATGTTGACTGGGATTCACTGGTTTGGCACAAAAAACATTCACTTAGACATTCGGTCTACTCCTAGATGGCTCTTTCTAATGGTCTCAAGACATCTGATGTCTTGAGTGCGAGAAACATTGCAATTGGTGATTTTAGTTGTCCTCTTTGCCACTTGTACCCAGAAACCACTGCCCATCTCTTATTTGAATGTGATTATTCCTTCCAAGTTATTAGTAGGCTTATTCCTCAATTTAACAGCTTTCTTCTTAGACCCAACTTAGGCCAAGCTCTTCAGTTTATTGCTAGGTTGGATTTAAATAGGGAAGTTAAACTTGGAGCTTTGGTGATTTTAAATGTTACTGTCTATTCCCTGTGGACTGAGCGAAACTCTAGTAAGCATAACGGGAGGATTGCTTGTGCTGTTGCGTTAGCAAAGAAAGTTTATAAAGCTGTGTATCTAAAACTTGATAGTTGGAAATGTGGAAATCTGATAAAAGAAGAGCTTATGATGTCCTATCACTAGTTGGCGTTGGGCTGGGGCTTGTTATTTCTTATGGCAGGAAGGTTTTTTGCTAGACGGGGCTTTTATTGGCTGGTGCTTTGGCTAGACAGTGCCTTTTCTGGGCTTTTTCTATAAAATTCAAGGTTGATGACACTTCGTTATCCTTGTTGGAATTTGATTTAGGGGGTGCTTATCTTACCTTTGAGGGAGGATTGTTTTTTCTAGATGATCATATGGTTAATGCTGTTGTTTTGAGAGGTTATTGCTCATTCCCCCTTAACTGCTGCTAGTTAGATGCTGGACGGTATTGGATTTTGGGTAGGCAATTATTTCCTTGTTTTGGTTTTATTGGTGGAATTCTCTGTTGTTGCCCAAATCCTTCTTCTGTTGCTGCTTCGTTGCTGGTTGATTTTGGAATTTTTGGCAGGCTAAATTTTGGGCCGTGGACGATGATGAATCCTACCACTCCTTTAGGACCGTCTACGAGCAACCAAAGGAGACTAATTGCTTTCATGATTAGATAATTTTATTCTGAGTCCAGGCCAGACATGTCTTCCTGTCTTTTTTTTTTGGGTTCTTCTTTTCCATTTTTAGTTGTTTTTATTTACATGTTCTAGCTGCTTGCCTAGTTTTTTTCCTTGGCAATGCATTTTTGGTTTTTCTTTCATTGTAATCCTCTGTTTTTTTTAATAGAAAGGGCTAAGCCCTCAAATTTCCTAAAAAAAAAAAACTGAAAAAGTAAATAGGAACAACTAAAGACTATCAACTCTAGATTCCTCCTTTAAGATAGACATAAAGGAAGGAGGAATCATATATATGTTGATATCTTCACAAATAAAAAAAACTCAAAATGCCATAGTTAGCACATAAATCTGCTAACTTATTGCATCTTCTATCCACACAATTAAAAATAATTTGATCAAAAACCATAAAAAAGATCCATATTACCATGCTTAGTAGTCCCCTTTTGTTGAGATTATTGCAAGAATTTCATCACATTAGCATTGTCTCCTTCAATTATAATACCTTTGTATTTGAACATCCAATCCTTGATCACCTCCTTGATAGATTGAGTAGCAAGAAGCTCCAATGTAGAAATATCCCAATGAACATACGACTTACCAAAAGCCAAGAGAAATCTGCCTTTGAAATCACGTACTACACCTCCTATTCCAGCTTTATAAGAAGGTAGTAAGGAAGCATCCACGTTGACCTTAAGCCAATCGGGTGGAGGGGGATACCAATGAATGTTGGACAGCCTTGAAGACTGATTAATATCCCATTTACCCGAGATTCTACTAAACCCTTGAGCCATGAATGAGGAGAAACTCACTTCTTTAGCTCCAATAACTGAAGCACTTTCTTCTTTGCCATTGTGAATTAAATTGTTCCTGGACTTCCAAGAGAAGAACACCATGTTACAATATAAGTTGATCATAAATGATCATTGTTTAGACATCCAATTGCTTCACTCTATTAAGGAATCAAATATAGGAAATTGAAAACCCCATTTCCCAATTTGAAAAATAACATCTCTCAGCTTTGGGCATCTAGCCACAATATGATCAATGTCTTCATCTTCTAGAAAACTTCTCGGACAAAGCTTATAGTTATGTAATCTTCTGTATTCTAACATTTTATTAGTGGGAATAGCATCATTGAAAATTCTCCACCACAATGTCTCAACCCTTGGGTTGAGTTTGGCATTTTTAATCCAACTCCAATAATGCTTGCTGCCACTATTTGCTTTAAATTTTTCAGAAATCATTGCTGAAATGGATTTACCATTCGACTGAAGTAACAATTCTATCTTGTCTTTCAATTGACTAATTGTTAATCTTGATTTGAGAAACAAGGTTAACAAGATCATCTCCCATATAATCTTTCAAGGCTTCCACATTCCATCTTCCATTATTATATACATCAATGTCCAGTCCATTGGCTATTTGTTGGAATAATAAATGTTGGCCATTTGTTCAATTTTTTTTTTCCAGAATCCATGTATCATTATATACATCAATGTCCAGTCCATTGGCTACCTTCCACCTGATAATTGTATTAACAGACTTGCCTCCTTTAAAAATGATCTTTCCAGCCGAAGAACCCGTCCTCCTTGTAACTCCTTCTTTCAATACATTCCCATATCTCGGAAATAGAGCTTTGTGAAGCAAGGACTCCTTATTAACCATGTATCTCCAAGCCAATTTAGCTCTCAATGGGCCTACAATACTAGAGCAAGAGTGCAGCCCTCTTCCTCCCCGATCCAAAGGAAGGCACATAACATTACAATTAACATAATGGATACCATATCTACGATTAGTTTTGTTCCAAATAAAATTCCTACATATCTTGTCAACTTCATTAAGAATGCTTTTAGGCACCAAAGAATTAGTACAATGGAAGATTGTAAATGATAAAAGGATAGATTTAGTCAACAAAATCTTTCCTGCCAAAGAAATCATCCTTCCTCCCCAAGTGTTTGTCATCTTCAAAGCTTTGTCAATAATAAAATGGAAGTCTTCCTTGACCAATCTTCTTGTGGCTAGTTTTATACCAAGATAATTCAGCTCTTTAGAAGCTTTGAACCCCATGATCCTAGCTATAATCTACCTCTTCCTTCTATTAACCATCTTTCCAAAAATCATGCAAGATTTATTGAAGTTGATTCTTAGGCCAGACCATCCACAAAAGCTCTTTAAAATAGATTTAACTTCCTTCACTACCTTTATTCTTATTTCTGAGAAGATGATCACATCGTCAGCATATAATAAATGTGAGATTCTCGGGCCCCTTGACCACAGCTGAATACCAATAGTATCCTCCTTTTGTTTAGAGAATTAGAGAGCAATTGAGCACAAAGAATAAAACATAAAGGAGACAAGGGGCAACCTTGTCTAAAACCACTCTTTCTTTCTATCCAATTAGATTGATTACCATTGATAAGAATGGAAAATTTTGAATCTTGAACACACTCCAAAATGAGGCTAGAGAATTTAGAAGGAAATCCAAAATACTCCAAGGATTTTCTTAAATCAGGCCATCCCATTGAATCATAGGCCTGTTCCATATCAATTTTGAAAGTAACCAAACCTTTTGAGGATTTAGAATTTTTGAGTTTATGCATAACCTCTTGGGAAATTAGCACATGATCAAAAAGAGATTTACCTTTCAAGAATGCAACTTGTTCTTCAGAGATCAATTTATGAATAATCAAAGACATCCTGTTCAAAATGACTTTTGCCGCTACTTTATAAACCGAATTACATAAACTAATTGGTCTAAAGTTAGAGGGAACCAATGGATTAGAGACTTTAGGAATAAGCAAAATAATTATTTCCTTCCAAATAGGATCCATGACCGAAGAGACCAATGTTGACCTCATTTTTGTCTTGAATTATCCTCGAATATGTTTGATCATGTTGATCGAGCCTCGTCGAGCCCGATTCGATTTGAATCAACATTAATTTGAGTTTGATTTATTTTATCTTATTTTATTGAATTAATTTTGGTCGAGTCGAGGCGAGTTCGAGTCGACCCGGATCGAACCAGACCTGACTCAATTTTGAATCTGATTTCAGTCCCTTGGGTGTAGCTAAATCCTAATCCAAGTTTGAATGACTTTTTAAACCAATTTGAATCCCCACCGTTGGATGAGGAATTTAATCGAACGGCTCGGCTCTCCCTTCTCTCCCTCCCGTGCCCTAACTAAGGCCGAAGCCTCCATCTCACAGGGGATCCAGCGAGTTTCACTGCAAGCGGCTGGAGTATTCCTCTCGCCTCCTCACACTCGGTATCCCCTCTCCCTCTCTCTGGTTTTCTCTCTAGGGGTTCGCACATTGGCGCCCTCTTCGCCTTCTCTGCGCGTGATCGGCCCAGACCCGAAGCCTTGCTCCTCCTTTGACCGTCCCGACCCCCTCTCTCTCTCTGTCGCTCTCGGTTCGCACCAGCAAGAGAAGTCGAAGATCCACTTTCCTCTCTCGTGTGGCTGACCGGAGCAGAGCCCCACTGTCCCGACGAATTCCCCTAGCCCCGCCATGACGACTCTCACCCCAGCCCGAAGCCAGTCCGACCTCTAGGGTCGAACCCGACACCACCGCCGGACTAGCCCAACCGACCTCTACTTCTTCTCTAAGGCAGGTATACCTCCTCCTTCTTTTTCTTTGTTGAACATTTCACTAGATGAAATTTAGAAGAATGAGAAATCTGTAGTCTACCTTGCAAACGGGTTGCTATGCAAATGAGATCAACCATTTTGATGAAGTTTCTTGATACGAATGGTTGTGTGGTTAATGGTTTATTCCTTGGATTTGTGTGGATCTCTTATGTCATCCTTTGTTATAGTATATTTTGAAGAAATGGCTTTCTGGATTCCTACACAATGCTTTGTTTATGTTTATGTGTGATGAGATGTTGAGAATGGTGACCTTCAAATTTTTGTTGTTTCAATAAATCTCTATACAGCAAATCTTTCAACTTATTATTTGATTTTGTGCTTAAAAAAATGGAGATCTGTCATGTACTGAAACGGGCTCTTATATTTGTGAAGCATGTATGCCCAAATCAATTTTGCTCACATGAAAAGAAATTGCTATGCTATGAGTTTTGGGGAGTTTTATAAGTTATTTTTGTGCTGGAATATTTTATGAGTTAATCTATATTGAAAAGCCGTATGAGTTCTTTTTATGTTTGGAAATTCCATAACCTGCTTTATGTTGTAAAATACTCCATGAGATATCTTTTGGTTGGAAAGTTTTGTTGAGTATGTTATTTTTTAGGATTATCTACTTGACTTATATGTTAGAAAGCATTCGTCGGATTTATGTTTCGTATGAAGGTTGTATTTATGGATTCAATGTAATAATACTGTAAAACCTTATCTTTTGGTGGGTTGCGTAAGTGTTTTTTTTTTTAAGGAAATTTGGTAATGGTTGTAAAAATCTATGGTATGCATTTTTGACTCATTGAAGTGAAACGAATGTGAAATGGTTTATGATGCTTTATGTGGTGGCTTCTTGACTTATTGGAAAGCATTATGAGTTACAAATTCGTGGCAAATATTATATATTTTGTACCAGAATAAATCCATGAATTTGGGCTAGAACCTTTCTTGAAATTGTTGATAGCATGTAGCATGAGAGGTGAAATTTGTTAGAAGAACTCTAAAGCTTACTTTATACTAGAAAGAGCTTTGGTTTATTATATGTTAGGAACATTTATGATTTGTTTTGTGTTGAAAAGAACCTTAATTTGTTTTATGAGGGGAAGATTTGTGATTTGTTGTATGTTGGAAGGTCCCTTGAATTGTTAGAAAGGAATGAATAGTTTTCTTTTCTTTTATCAAATACCACATTTGATATAAGTATTAAGTCGAAGCGGATATATGATTTGGAGGGTTGTCTTTTGCAAGTTGTGTTCAGTTGGAAGACTAGTAGCTTATTCTTTGTATCTGTACCATGAATTATTTCTTGTTGTGATTTAGTATAAAGGAATGGTCACTTGAAGCAATTTTCATGAATTTTTGAGAATAGTGATTTGCATCTACTTTTGTTTCATTCGTTCTTCTATAAACTTTTTGGTGGGAACCAGGTATTGCAAAAATACTTGTGTTTAAAGTGAGTAGGCTTGAATGATCTTATGTGGTGATTGGAGGAATGATAGTGGAGAAATATTTTGCGTCCAATGGGAGTTGTTGGAAAATGATACATATTGTGATTGAAACGTTATTTCCAACATTTTTATGGAAATGAGCTAGCTCCAAAACCCCTCTCTTTTATTCGAATTTGATTCAAATTGAAATGGAATGAGATAATGAATTCCTTTTATACTTTCTTGGATTTGTTTGGGGCTTTGTACGAAATCATATTAGCGACTACACTGAATGCCTCTTGAATTTTGGAGAGCAAGTTCGCATAAAGCTTATTTATTATAATTGCATTTTGGTTGAGATCTAATGTTAAATGAATTGTTTGCTAGCTACTTGATTCAGAATAATGTGGTTTTGATTTTCATTCTCAAGATACGTATAGTTTTATTAATGGCTTAGTGTTAAAAAAAAAAACTTTATGATTCACATCATATCTAAACTTCTATGATTTGTCTTATGTTGGAGAGTTTCATGAGTTCGTTTATTTTTGAAAGTTTTATGAAAGGCTTTGTTATTTGTTTTACCTCGAGAAATTCTATTATGTGCTTTGCGAATGTTTTATGATAGAGAGCCTCATGAAGCCTTCTTGTTAGAAGGTTTTCATGAACATACCCCATGCCAAATTTAAAAAGCACTTGAATTGTTTTGTTTTGTGTAGGGAAGGTTTTGGTAGGTCGTTCATGTAGGACTTTATGTGTAGTCTCATTGGAAAAGTTTTATAAGTCTTTTGGGGATTCATGATCCTACGATTGGCTTTGGGTTGAAAGATTCTTTTGTGTCTTTGTTTGTTTGAAGTGAATAATCTTGTTTATGTGGGCAGTTGTCTTTTTTTTCTTGCTTGCACTTGTTTTCTAGATGATTTTAGATTAGTGAGTAGTAAGATCATGTATGTGGGTTTTGAGTAAGAGGCCTATTTCGGGTTGCATTTTGGGGGTTTATTTCTTTTTGTCGATTGGAGCTTTATTTAGAGGGTAGTTAAGTTTGTTTGAGTTGAGTCTTATATCAAGTTCTTTGTTTGGATTGTGGGGACAGCAAAAGGCATTGTGAGTGCCTTCTTCCCTATTCATATCATATCGAATTACGGAGGAGGCTATTTTAGAGACATGCTTGGCTTCGAAGAATCATGTCCAACAACAAAATGCTCACATTCCTTTATTGTTTTGTCTTCTCATTTCTTCCTCTCTTTTCGATATTCTGTAGTTTTTGTTCTTCTTGTATTTCTACTACTCTCCTACTTATTGTTATATTTCAATTGTAGATCACTAAACCTATTAATACATGTATGAATGTCTATAAGGGTTAGAAAAACATCTCCTTTCGTTCCCTATAACACTAGTGACACCTAAGGACAAAAATTAAGGATCGGTCTTAGATAACTTAGACTTAGGGTGCATGCTCCCTATAGGGTAGAGACATCAAAACTAAACTTAGTGGCTCGTCTTCCTAGGTTTAGCCTTTTCTTTCTTTAATCCATTAATAATCAACCAACAATTTATAACCTAACTCTTAAAATATGTTAAAATCTTTAATTCTTAATCAAGTTAATGTTAACATTTATAATTATTAAACTTCAAATCTAAGACATAAACCTAAACCAATTCTGACTAATCTAATAATTAACTCTTAATCAATCTAAAATCTAAAAGATGTAGATTTCCTTAGGAGATTAAATTATAAATTAAACTCATTAAGATAAATAACTCTTAAAGATCAAATTTAGAGTAATCTTTTAAAATCAATCAACAAATCTCTTAATACATAACAACAACTCCAGAAGTGAAGTTTATTGGATGGACTACTCCGGGCTGCGGGGCTAAGTGTCCTAAGGAGGCCTGGTTCCTCGAGCCTGGTGGCACAACGCCACGAATGGATCCAATGGGGTGTTAAAATTTAAAACTAATTTCTTAACTGGCTTAAATCAAACCTTAATTATTAATAAATCACTGAATACACCTTTTTTCTTTTAATTTATAACTAACAAAATAATCAATCAACTAATAAGAAAGTATATCCTTAGAATCAATCCTAAACTACTAATATTTAAACCTTAATTAAAATCTCCCTTTTGCCCTCTAACAAACAAAAAATGCAAACAATTCTAACTAAATCATCCTATATAAGACATATCCAAAACTACACACCGCTACACATACTTAGGCTAGTTTGGTTAAGACACAACTTTTAGCTCTAGGTCAGGCTTACATTTTCTCTTGTTATTCAATGCATATTACATACACACGTTTTATAAATGCAATTATTGAATTTCCTGTTAGCTATATTCAATTTCCTGTTAGTTATATTTTTGTTATTTACCTGCATTTCTTTTTTGAACGGCATCTACGCTCATATGTATATTTTTTTGTTATCTTATTTGCGAGGTACATCGGAGCTTAATGATCAAGGATCGAGCGACATCACTTGTTTATAAGCTTTTAAGTGGCAGCGCCACATACAGTTAGGTATAATTTCTGCAACTTGTAAAGTACCTTTTTTTATTATATATCGGAATTGCTACATGCCATACACAACTTGTTAATAGGTATTCTAGTATGTTTAGGTAGCCAGCCTTAGGTTAGTTCACTGACGAAGCTTTGGCCCTATAGGTCAAAGCTTGCCCCCTTTTGTGAGCCCTAGAGACCATTAGGGTCATTTAGGCCTGTAGAGTAGGCCACCTACTTGTGCCATTAAGCATCGTTGTTTTCCCACACGAAGTGGGCATCGCTAGGATTTTGGCATTTTCCAGTTTTGGGTACGATACCCCCCCCTTTTCTTTCTTTTTTTTTGTGAGCCTTAGAGACCATTAGGGTCATTTAGGCCTGTAGAGTAGGCCACCTATTATGCCGGTTGGCATCGTTGTTTTCCCACACGAAGTGGGCATCGCTAGGATTTTGGCCTTTTCCAGTTTTGGGTACGATACCCCCCCCTTTTCTTTCTTTTTTTTTGTGAGCCTTAGAGACCATTAGGGTCATTTAGGCCTGTAGAGTAGGCCACCTATTTATTTTTGAGCCATTCTCATTCGCTGTTGCGATCTGGTCAGGCGAATGTTGAACTCCCCTTTCTGGTTGAGAGAGCCCGACAGAGTCCCTGGGAGGCATTCCTCACTACTCTTTCTTCTTTTGTCCCACCGTTGCGATTTTGGTCAGGTGGACATTAGACTTTCGGGAGGGCTCATTATTCGCTGTTGCGAATATGGTCAGGTGGATTTTGAGCCATTCTCATTCGCTGTTTCGATCTGGTCAGGCGAATGTGAACTCCCCTTTCTGGTTGAGAGAGCCCGACAGAGTCCCTGGGAGGCATTCCTCACTACTCTTTCCTCTTTTGTCCCACCGTTGCGATTTTGGTCAGGTGGACATTAGACTTTCGGGAGGGCTCATTATTCGCTGTTGCGAATATGGTCAGGTGGATTTTGAGCCATTCTCATTCGCTGTTTCGATCTGGTCAGGCGAATGTGAACTCCCCTTTCTGGTTGAGAGAGCCCGACAGAGTCCCTGGGAGGCATTCCTCACTACCTTGTCCTCTTCTTATCACCTCGGCATATGCGTCGGGTGATTGTTGAGTGTACTTTCCTCTTTTGTCCCACCGTTGCGATTTTGGTCAGGTGGACATTAGACTTTCGGGAGGGCTCATTATTCGCTGTTGCGAATATGGTCAGGTGGATTTTGAGTCATTCTCATTCGCTGTTGCGATCTGGTCAGGCGAATGTTGAACTCCCCTTTCTGGTTGAGAGAGCCCGACAGAGTCCCTGGGAGGCATTCCTCACTACTCTTTCCTCTTTTGTCCCACCGTTGCGATTTTGGTCAGGTGGACATTAGACTTTCGGGAGGGCTCATTATTCGCTGTTGCGAATATGGTCAGGTGGATTTTGAGCCATTCTCATTCGCTGTTGCGATCTGGTCAGGCGAATGTGAACTCCCCTTTCTGGTTGAGAGAGCCCGACAGAGTCCCTGGGAGGCATTCCTCACTACTCTTTCTTCTTTTGTCCCACCGTTGCGATTTTGGTCAGGTGGACATTAGACTTTCGGGAGGGCTCATTATTCGCTGTTGCGAATATGGTCAGGTGGATTTTGAGCCATTCTCATTCGCTGTTTCGATCTGGTCAGGCGAATGTGAACTCCCCTTTCTTGTTGAGAGAGCCCGACAGAGTCCCTGGGAGGCATTCCTCACTACTCTTTCCTCTTTTGTCCCACCGTTGCGATTTTGGTCAGGTGGACATTAGACTTTCGGGAGGGCTCATTATTCGCTGTTGCGAATATGGTCAGGTGGATTTTGAGCCATTCTCATTCGCTGTTGCGATCTGGTCAGGCGAATGTTGAACTCCCCTTTCTGGTTGAGAGAGCCCGACAGAGTCCCTGGGAGGCATTCCTCACTACTCTTTCTTCTTTTGTCCCACCGTTGCGATTTTGGTCAGGTGGACATTAGACTTTCGGGAGGGCTCATTATTCGCTGTTGCGAATATGGTCAGGTGGATTTTGAGCCATTCTCATTCGCTGTTTCGATCTGGTCAGGCGAATGTGAACTCCCCTTTCTGGTTGAGAGAGCCCGACAGAGTCCCTGGGAGGCATTCCTCACTACTCTTTCTTCTTTTGTCCCACCGTTGCGATTTTGGTCAGGTGGACATTAGACTTTCGGGAGGGCTCATTATTCGCTGTTGCGAATATGGTCAGGTGGATTTTGAGCCATTCTCATTCGCTGTTTCGATCTGGTCAGGCGAATGTGAACTCCCCTTTCTGGTTGAGAGAGCCCGACAGAGTCCCTGGGAGGCATTCCTCACTACTCTTTTCTCTTTTGTCCCACCGTTGCGATTTTGGTCAGGTGGACATTAGACTTTCGGGAGGGCTCATTATTCGCTGTTGCGAATATGGTCAGGTGGATTTTGAGCCATTCTCATTCGCTGTTTCGATCTGGTCAGGCGAATGTGAACTCCCCTTTCTGGTTGAGAGAGCCCGACAGAGTCCCTGGGAGGCATTCCTCACTACTCTTTCTTCTTTTGTCCCACCGTTGCGATTTTGGTCAGGTGGACATTAGACTTTCGGGAGGGCTCATTATTCGCTGTTGCGAATATGGTCAGGTGGATTTTGAGCCATTCTCATTCGCTGTTTCGATCTGGTCAGGCGAATGTGAACTCCCCTTTCTGGTTGAGAGAGCCCGACAGAGTCCCTGGGAGGCATTCCTCACTACTCTTTCCTCTTTTGTCCCACCGTTGCGATTTTGGTCAGGTGGACATTAGACTTTCGGGAGGGCTCATTATTCGCTGTTGCGAATATGGTCAGGTGGATTTTGAGCCATTCTCATTCGCTGTTGCGATCTGGTCAGGCGAATGTGAACTCCCCTTTCTGGTTGAGAGAGCCCGACAGAGTCCCTGGGAGGCATTCCTCACTACCTTGTCCTCTTCTTATCACCTCGGCATATGCGTCGGGTGATTGTTGAGTGTACTTTCTTCTTTTGTCCCACCGTTGTGATTTTGGTCAGGTGGACATTAGACTTTCGGGAGGGCTCATTATTCGCTGTTGCGAATATGGTCAGGTGGATTTTGAGCCATTCTCATTCGCTGTTGCGATCTGGTCAGGCGAATGTTGAACTCCCCTTTCTGGTTGAGAGAGCCCGACAGAGTCCCTGGGAGGCATTCCTCACTACTCTTTCCTCTTTTGTCCCACCGTTGCGATTTTGGTCAGGTGGACATTAGACTTTCGGGAGGGCTCATTATTCGCTGTTGCGAATATGGTCAGGTGGATTTTGAGCCATTCTCATTCGCTGTTTCGATCTGGTCAGGCGAATGTGAACTCCCCTTTCTGGTTGAGAGAGCCCGACAGAGTCCCTGGGAGGCATTCCTCACTACTCTTTCCTCTTTTGTCCCACCGTTGCGATTTTGGTCAGGTGGACATTAGACTTTCGGGAGGGCTCATTATTCGCTGTTGCGAATATGGTCAGGTGGATTTTGAGCCATTCTCATTCGCTGTTTCGATCTGGTCAGGCGAATGTGAACTCCCCTTTCTGGTTGAGAGAGCCCGACAGAGTCCCTGGGAGGCATTCCTCACTACTCTTTCCTCTTTTGTCCCACCGTTGCGATTTTGGTCAGGTGGACATTAGACTTTCGGGAGGGCTCATTATTCGCTGTTGCGAATATGGTCAGGTGGATTTTGAGCCATTCTCATTCGCTGTTGCGATCTGGTCAGGCGAATGTTGAACTCCCCTTTCTGGTTGAGAGAGCCCGACAGAGTCCCTGGGAGGCATTCCTCACTTCTCTTTCCTCTTTTGTCCCACCGTTGCGATTTTGGTCAGGTGGACATTAGACTTTCGGGAGGGCTCATTATTCGCTGTTGCGAATATGGTCAGGTGGATTTTGAGCCATTCTCATTCGCTGTTTCGATCTGGTCAGGCGAATGTGAACTCCCCTTTCTGGTTGAGAGAGCCCGACAGAGTCCCTGGGAGGCATTCCTCACTACTCTTTCTTCTTTTGTCCCACCGTTGCGATTTTGGTCAGGTGGACATTAGACTTTCGGGAGGGCTCATTATTCGCTGTTGCGAATATGGTCAGGTGGATTTTGAGCCATTCTCATTCGCTGTTTCGATCTGGTCAGGCGAATGTGAACTCCCCTTTCTGGTTGAGAGAGCCCGACAGAGTCCCTGGGAGGCATTCCTCACTACTCTTTTCTCTTTTGTCCCACCGTTGCGATTTTGGTCAGGTGGACATTAGACTTTCGGGAGGGCTCATTATTCGCTGTTGCGAATATGGTCAGGTGGATTTTGAGCCATTCTCATTCGCTGTTGCGATCTGGTCAGGCGAATGTGAACTCCCCTTTCTGGTTGAGAGAGCCCGACAGAGTCCCTGGGAGGCATTCCTCACTACTCTTTCCTCTTTTGTCCCACCGTTGCGATTTTGGTCAGGTGGACATTAGACTTTCGGGAGGGCTCATTATTCGCTGTTGCGAATATGGTCAGGTGGATTTTGAGCCATTCTCATTCGCTGTTTCGATCTGGTCAGGCGAATGTGAACTCCCTTTTCTGGTTGAGAGAGCCCGACAGAGTCCCTGGGAGGCATTCCTCACTACTCTTTCCTCTTTTGTCCCACCGTTGCGATTTTGGTCAGGTGGACATTAGACTTTCGGGAGGGCTCATTATTCGCTGTTGCGAATATGGTCAGGTGGATTTTGAGCCATTCTCATTCGCTGTTGCGATCTGGTCAGGCGAATGTTGACTCCCCTTTCTGGTTGGGTGCCCGACAGAGTCCCTGGGAGGCATTCCTCACTACTCTTTCCTCTTTTGTCCCACCGTTGCGATTTTGGTCAGGTGGACATTAGACTTTCGGGAGGGCTCATTATTCGCTGTTGCGAATATGGTCAGGTGGATTTTGAGCCATTCTCATTCGCTGTTGCGATCTGGTCAGGCGAATGTGAACTCCCTTTTCTGGTTGAGAGAGCCCGACAGAGTCCCTGGGAGGCATTCCTCACTACCTTTTCCTCTTCTTATCACCTCGGCATATGCGTCGGGTGATTGTTGAGTGTACTTTCCTCTTTTGTCCCACCGTTGCGATTTTGGTCAGGTGGACATTAGACTTTCGGGAGGGCTCATTATTCGCTGTTGCGAATATGGTCAGGTGGATTTTGAGCCATTCTCATTCGCTGTTGCGATCTGGTCAGGCGAATGTGAACTCCCTTTTCTGGTTGAGAGAGCCCGACAGAGTCCCTGGGAGGCATTCCTCACTACCTTTTCCTCTTCTTATCACCTCGGCATATGCGTCGGGTGATTGTTGAGTGCACTTTCCTCTTTTGTCCCACCGTTGCGATTTTGGTCAGGTGGACATTAGACTTTCGGGAGGGCTCATTATTCGCTGTTGCGAATATGGTCAGGTGGATTTTGAGCCATTCTCATTCGCTGTTGCGATCTGGTCAGGCGAATGTTGAACTCCCCTTTCTGGTTGAGAGAGCCCGACAGAGTCCCTGGGAGGCATTCCTCACTACCTTGTCCTCTTCTTATCACCTCGACATATGCGTCGGGTGATTGTTGAGTGTACTTTCCTCTTTTGTCCCACCGTTGCGATTTTGGTCAGGTGGACATTAGACTTTCGGGATTGCTCATTATTCGTTGTTGTGAATATGGTTAGGTGGATTTTGAGCCATTCTCATTCGCTGTTTCGATCTGGTCAGGCGAATGTTGAACTCCGCTTTCTAGTTGAGAGAGCCCGACAGAGTCCCTGGGAGGCATTCCTCACTACCTTGTCCTCTTTTTATCACCTTGGCATATGCGTCGGGTGATTGTTGAGTGTACTTTTCTCTTTTGTCCCACCGTTGCGATTTTGGTCAGATAGACATTAGACTTTCGGGATTGCTCATTATTCGTTGTTGTGAATATGGTCAGGTGAATTTTGAGCCATTCTCATTCGCTGTTTCGATCTGGTCAGGCGAATGTTGAACTCCCCTTTCTGGTTGAGAGAGCCCGACAGAGTCCCTAGGAGGCATTCCTCACTACCTTGTCCTCTTCTTATCACCTTGGCATATGCGTCGGGTGATTGTTGAGTGTACTTTCCTCTTTTGTCCCACCGTTGCGATTTTGGTCAGGTGGACATTAGACTTTCAGGAGGGCTCATTATTTGCTGTTGCAAATATGGTCAGGTGGATTTTTAGCCATTCTCATTCGTTGTTTCGATTCTGTCAGGCAAATGTTGAACTCCCCTTTCTGGTTGAGAGAGCCCGACAGAGTCCCTGGGAGGCATTCCTCACTACCTTATCCTCTTCTTATCACCTCGGCATATGCGTCGGGTGATTGTTGAGTGTACTTTCCTCTTTTGTCCCACCGTTGCGAATATGGTCAGGTGGACATTAGAATTTTCTTCGACCCTTTGTTTTACCCTTTCGATCTGGTCAGGTAAACATTAGGTCATCCTCATCTGCCATTGCGAATATGGTCAGGTGGATGTTGGATCACTTTTTCCTTCTGTCCTGCTGTTTCGATCTGGTCATGCAGACAGTCATTTTCTTACTCTACTCTTGTTTACTGTTTTGATCTGGTCAGGTGAGCACTGAGTTTTTCCCATTCACTGTTTCGATCTGGTTAGGTGAATATGGGACGTTTCTCTTTTTCCTTATGTTCTGCTGTTTTGATCTGGTCAGGCAGACAGTCGATTTTTTACTTTTCTCTACTCTTGTTTACTGTTTTGATCTGGTCAGGTGAGCACTGAGTTTTCCCCATTCACTGTTTCGATTTGGTCAGGTGAATGTGGGACGTTTCTCTTTTTCCTTCTGTTATGCTGTTTCGATCTGGTCAGGCAGACAGTCGATTCTTTACTTTTCTCAACTCTTGTTCACTGTTTCGATCTGGTCAAGTGAGTCTTGAGTTTTCTCCATTCACTATTTTGATCTGGTCAGGTGGATGTGGGATCCTTTTTTTCTTTCTCTATGCTGCTGTTGCGATGTGGTCAGGCAGATAGATGATTTCCTTATCTTTGATTATTCTTCCTTACTTCCTTATGATTGTTACTCTTTGCTATTTATTATAGTTTTCAAATGATGGTTGAATTCCATTTTTCCTTGCATCACCTTTTAGCTCTAGGTGATTGTTGAGTTTACTTTAGTTCTTTATGTCACTACTTCGATTTTGCTCATATGAGAATAGAATCCCTTCCTTCTCCTATTCTGCTGTTTCAGTATGAATATGCAGATAATTGAGTTTGTTTGCTTGGCTCTTCCTCACTATAGTCAAGTGAGCATTGAGTATTCTTCGTTCGTTGTTTCGATTTGGTCAAACGAATGTTGTGTTTCTTTCTCTCTTCTGTCCCACCATGTTTGTATGATTGAGTGAGCATGATATGACTGAACGATTGTTGTAATATCATTGCATGATTTGATGACTTTTGCATGATTTTGTAAGCATATCATCGAGTGATCATTACATGTTGATTGGTTATTGTATAAGTGTGTGATTATGGCATGATTATATGATTGTGGTGTGATCAATGCATAACTAATTGAGTTTTATATGCTTATGTATTCATATGAGTATTGTGTGATCATTGCGTGATTGATTGATTTCTTACATGCTTATGTGATTGTGTGCATGATCATTACATGATTGTGAGATGACAATTTCATGTTGGATTACGCATCATATAATTGAGTGATAACTGCATTTGTTGCATGATTTCATGATCATTGCATGGTTGAATGATCATTGCATAGTCATATGATTGTTAATGACTATTATACCATCATTTGCTTATTATTATGTGGTTTGTTATGATTAGATGTGTATCGTGTATTTATCACATGGTTGTGGTTACTATGTGATTGATTGAGATATGACTAAATTATTGTTATATGATTAGTTGAATGTAGCATGATGAAATGATATTCGCCAGATTATGTGATATTGTGATATTATTATTTGATTGCGTGATTATATGACCGATGCATGATTGCATGAGCATTGTGTGACTTGTGTGAGCATAACATGGTGGGTCACTTATTGCATGATTTGCGTGATCGTATGTTTCTTGAATCTCCTTAGTTGATCGTAGGATTGCATTTTCCTACCGAGTCTTTCTATTTGATTGTAGGATTGCATCTTCTTAGTGAGTCTCTTTAGTTGAGTGTAGGGTTGCACCTTCCTAGAGATAGGGAGGTCAACGCCAACACGTGCATTTCACCGATTGTTCACCGCACATGTTGGGGTGGAGTTTGTTGACCTCATTTTTGTCTTGATTTATCCTCGAATATGTTTGATCGTGTTGATCGAGCCTCGTCGAGCCTGATTAGAATCGAATCAACATTAATTTGAGTTTGATTTATTTTATCTTATTTTATTGAATTAATTTTTATCGAGTCGAGGCGAGTTCGAGTCGACCTGGATCGAACCAGACCTGACTCGATTTTGAATCTGATTTCAGTCCCTTGGGTGTAGCTAAATCCTAATCCAAGTTTGAATGACTTTTTAAACCAATTTGAATCCCCACCGTTGGATGAGGAATTTGATCGAACGGCTCGGCTCTCCCTTCTCTCCCTCCCGTGCCCTAACTAAGGCCGAAGCCTCCATCTCATAGGGGATCCAGCGAGTTTCACTGCAAGCGGCTGGAGTCTTCCTATCGCCTCCTCACACTCGGTAACCCCTCTCCCTCTCTCTGGTTTTCTCTCTGGGGTTCGCATATTGGCGCCCTCTTCGCCTTTTCTGCGCGTGATCGGCCCAGACCCGAAGCCTTGCTCCTCCTTCGACCGTCCCGACCCCCTCTCTCTCTATCGCTCTCGGTTCGCACCAGCAAGAGAAGTCGAAGCTCCCCTTTCCTCTCTCGTGTGGCTGACCCGAGCAGAGCCCCACTGTCCCGACGACTTCCCCTAGCCCCGCCTCGATGACTCTCACCCCAGCTCGAAGCCAGTCCGACCTCTAGGGCCAAACCCGACACCACCGCCGGACTAGCCCAACCGACCTCTACTTCTTCTCTAAGGCAAGTATACCTCCTCCTTCTTTTTCTTTGTTGAACATTTCACTAGATGAAATTTAGAAGAATGAGAAATTTGTAGTCTACCTTGCAAACGGGTTGCTATGCAAATGAGATCAACCATTATGATGAAGTTTCTTGATACGAATGGTTGTGTGGTTAATGGTTTATTCCTTGGATTTGTGTGGATATCTTATGTCATCCTTTGTTATAGTATATTTTGAAGAAATGGCTTTTTGGATTCCTACACAATGCTTTGTTTATGTTTATGTGTGATGAGATGTTGAGAATGGTGACCTTTAAATTTTTGTTGTTTCAATAAATCTCTATACAGCAAATCTTTCAACTTATTATTTGATTTTGTGCTTAAAAAAAAATGGAGATCTGTCATGTACTGAAACGTGCTCTTATATTTGTGAAGCATGTATGCCAAATTTAGCTCACATGAAAAGAAATTGCTATACTATGAGTTTTGGGGAGTTTAATAAGTTATTTTTGTGCTGGAATATTTTATGAGTTAATCTATATTGGAAAGCCGTATGAGTTCTTTTTATGTTTGGAAATTCCATAACCTGCTTTAGGTTGTGAAAGACTCCATGAGATATCTTTTGGTTGGAAAGTTTTGTTGAGTATGTTATTTTTGAGGATTATCTACTTGACTTATATGTTAGAAAGCATTAGTCGGATTTATGTTTCGTATGAAGGTTGTATTTATGGATTCAATGCAATAATACTGTAAAACCTTATCTTTTGGTGGGTTGCGTAAGTGTTTTTTTTTTTGAAGGAAATTTGGTAATGGTTGTAAAAATCTATGGTATGCATTTTTTACTCATTGAAGTGAAACGGATGTGAAATGGTTTATGATGTTTTATGTGGTGGCTTCTTGACTTATTGGAAAGCATTATGAGTTACAAATTCGTGGCAAATGTTATATATTTGGTACCAGAATAAATCCATGAATTTGGGCTAGAACCTTTCTTGAAATTGTTGATAGCATGTAGCATGAGAGGTGGAAATTTGTTAGAAGAACTCTAAAGCTTACTTTATACTAGAAAGAGCTTTGGTTTATTATATGTTGGGAACATTTATGGTTTGTTTTGTGTTTAAAAGAACCTTAATTTGTTTTATGAGGGGAAGATTTGTGATTTGTTGTATGTTGGAAGGTCCCTTGAATTGTTAGAAAGGAATGAATTGTTTTCTTTTCTTTTATCAAATACCACATTTGATATAAGTATTAAGTCGAAGCGGATATATGATTTGGAGGCTTGTCTTTTGCAAGTTGTGTTCAGTTGGAAGACTAGTAGCTTATTCTTTGTATCTGTACCATGAATTATTTCTTGTTGTGATTTAGTATAAAGGAATGGTCACTTGAAGCAATTTTCGTGAATTTTTGAGAATAGTGATTTGCATCTACTTTTGTTTCATTCGTTCTTCTATAAACATTTTGGTGGGAACCAGGTATTGCAAAAATACTTGTGTTTAAAGCGAGTGGGTTTGAATGATCTTATGTGGTGATTGGAGGAATGATAGTGGAGCAATATTTTGCGTCCAATGGGAGTTGTTGGAAAATGATACATATTGTGATTGAAACGTTATTTCCAACATTTTTATGGAAATGAGCTAGCTCCAAAACCCCTCTCTTTTATTCGTATTTGATTCAAATTGAAATGGAATGAGATAATGAATTCCTTTTATACTTTCTTGGATTTATTTGGGGCTTTGTACGAAATTATATTAGCGACTACACTGAATGCCTCTTAAATTTTGGAGAGCAAGTTCGCATAAAACTTCTTTATTATAATTGCATTTTGGTTGAGATCTAATGTTAAATGAATTGTTTGCTAGCTACTTGATTCAGAATAATGTGATTTTGATTTTCATTCTCAAGATACGTATAGTTTTATTAATGGCTTAGTGTTAAAAAAAAAACTTTATGATTCACATCATATCTAAACTTCTATGATTTGTCTTATGTTGGAGAGTTTCATGAGTTCCTTTATTTTTGAAAGTTTTACGAAAGGATTTGTTATTTGTTTTACCTCGAGAAATTCTATTATGTGCTTTGCGAATGTTTTATGATAGAGAGCCTCATGAAGCCTTTTTGTTAGAAGGTTTTCATGAACATACCCCACGCCAAACTTAAAAGCACATGAATTGTTTTGTTTTGTGTTGGGAAGGTTTTGGTAGGTCGTTCATGTAGGACTTTATGTGTAGTCTCATTGGAAAAGTTTTATAAGTCTTTTGGGGATTCATGATCCTACGATTGGCTTTGGGTTGGAAGATTCTTTTGTGTCTTTGTTTGTTTGAAGTGAATAATCTTGTTTATGTGGGCAGTTGTCTTTTTTTTCTTGCTTGCACTTGTTTTCTAGATGATTTTAGATTAGTGAGTAGTAAGATCATGTATCTGGGTTTTGAGTAAGAGGCCTATTTCGGGTTGCATTTTGGGGGTTTATTTCTTTTTGTCGATTGCAGCTTTATTTAGAGGGTAGTTAAGTTTGTTTGAGTTGAGTCTTATATCAAGTGCTTTGTTTGGATTGTGGGGACAGCAAAGGGCATTGTGAGTGCCTTCTTCCCTATTCGTATCATATCGAATTAGGGAGGAGGCTATTTTAGAGACATGCTTGGCTTCGAAGAATCATGTCCAACAACAAAATGCCCACATTCCTTTATTGTTTTGTCTTCTCATTTCTTCCTCTCTTTTCGGTATTCTGTAGTTTTTGTTCTTCTTGCATTTCTACTACTCTCCTACTTATTGTCTTATTTCACTTGTAGATCACTAAACCTATTAATACATGTATGAATGTCTATAAGGGTTTAAACTCATTAGGATAAATAACTCTTAAAGATCAAATTTAGAGTAATCTTTTAAAATCAATCAACAAATCTCTTAATACATAACAACCACTCCAGAAGTGAAGTTTATTGGATGGACTACTCCGGGCTGCGGGGCTAAGTGTCCTAAGGAGGCTTGGTTCCTCGAGCCTGGTGGCACAACGCCACGAATGGATCCAATGGGGTGTTAAAATTTAAAACTAATTTCTTAACTGGCTTAAATCAAACCTTAATTATTAATAAATCACTTAATACACCTTTTTTCTTTTAATTTATAACTAACAAAATAATCAATCAAATAATAAGAAAGTATATCCTTAGAATCAATCCTAAACTACTAATATTTAAACCTTAATTAAAATCTCCCTTTTGCCCTCTAACAAACCAAAAATGCAAACAATTCTAACTAAATCATCCTATATAGAACATATCCAAAACTACACACCGCTACACATACTTAAGCTAGTTTGGTTAAGACACAACTTTTAGCTCTAGGTCAGGCTTACATTTTCTCTTGTTATTCAATGCTTATTACAAACACACGTTTTATAAATGCAATTATTGAATTTCCTATTAGCTATATTCAATTTCCTATTAGTTATATTTTTGTTATTTACCTGCATTTCTTTTCTGAACGGCATCTACTCTAATATTTATTTTTTTCTGTTATCTTATTTGCGAGGTACATCGAAGCTTAATGATCAAGGATCGAGCGACATCACTTGTTTATAAGCTTTTAAGTGGCAGCGCCACATACAGTTAGGTATAATTTCTACAACTTGTAAAGTACCTTTTTTTATTATATATCAGAATTGCTACACGCCACACACAACTTGTTAATAGGTATTCTAGCATGTTTAGGTAGCCAGCCTTAGGTTAGTTCACTGACGAAGTTTTGGCCCTATAGGTCAAAGCTTGCCCCCTTCTGTGAGCCCTAGAGACCATTAGGGTCATTTAGGCCTGTAGAATAGGCCACCTACTTGTGCCATTGGGAATCGTTGTTTTCCCACACGAAGTGGGCATCGCTAGGATTTTGGCCTTTTCCAGTTTTGGGTACGATACCACCCCCCCCCCCCCCCTTCTTTCCCCCCCCCCCCCCCTTTTCTTTCTTTTTTTTTTGTGAGCCTTAGAGACCATTAGGGTCATTTAGGCCTATAAAGTAAGCCACCTATTTGTGCCAGTGGGCACCGTTTGAATGCTTTTCTGTGCGGGTACCTTGCCTAGAGGGTACCCTTAGGGTGAGTTTATTTATTTTTTCTGTACTTTGAATGTCATGCATGCAATCATTTTTACACACCTTACCTCACATTATGCTTCACTTACATATATGCATTACATCAATAGACTTAGGGATATTTTGTAGCCATTTCATGCATCATACATGGCGTTAGGTAAGCCTTTTGCATATTATAGAGTAATTGATTGAAAACTCTTGAACTATAATTCCTTGACTTTCTAGGATGGAGCCTTCCTATCTTATATACATATAGGGTGATTGATTGTGTTTAGGATGTTAGCTGGCAGCTCACTCCAGGCAAGCATAAGCCCAGGTTGTACACCCATCTGTGTGTCTCCTTTCATCTATGTTTTGAGTCTGTCTTTTCTCTTAGGATAGTAATTTGGTCTTTGATCTTTTAAACTCAAAATTTTAATCATATCTTTATCCATTCAAAAAGGTCTAATCATCATTAAAGATAAATAGAAGATACTCTTTGGAATAGAACTTAGGAACTCTTTTTGTGCACCAAATTAAGAAGTGAATAATACATCGTCCTTAATCGAGAGTTTTCGTAGGTCAAGGCCTAGGATGTAATTAATTACAGGGGCTTGCGCCCGTAGGAAACCAATCCCCACAATCAAATAAACCTCATTCGAGCTGATGTATCGAATGGGGGAAATCTCGTGAATTTTTGGGTTATAGATATCATTATCCATCGAGGTTGGTCGTTGAAAGCCGCTATCCTCCATGGATAATCGTATCTATAACTCCATCTCCTCTTCCATCGGCCTACTTGTGTCGATTATAAAGGCTTACGACCATTTTTTCCTATGGGATAGTGTGATCGTACTCTTTGCATTCGAACCCCATGAGCAGAATCCTTTCGGAGACCCACAACCAAAAAAGCATTAATAGCATTCCAAAAGTCTACTTTAATAATCTCCCAATAAGCTTTTAGGAAAGAAATGGTAATTCCACCATTACCTGGAGAAACATTGTTGCCACCGGTCTTGATCACTTCCTCCACTTCATTAGAAGTGAAAGCTCTGTCCAAAAAATCTCTATCTTCATCTTCCAATGATTGCCACGAGTTTGGCTAGTCTTCCATGCTGCAATCTCTACTCTTCCATTTTACTTTAAAGGAATTGATGATCACATTTTCAATACCTTGCTGATCTTCCAAAATATCCCCTTCTTCATTCCTAATTTTAGCTATGAAATTAGAATTTCTCCTTGCTGAAGCAAAAGTCTGAAAAACTTTGAGTTTCGGTCTCCTTCCAACATCCACTTAACCTTTGCTCTTTGTCTCCACCAAGTCTCCAATCTAGCAAGAGTAGAATTCAGCTCCTCCACTTTATATTTGAGTATCCAACAATCTTCATCCGAGAGGAATCCTTCAACAGCCTCTTTGGTTTGTAATTCCTCAATTTATTTCAGCAAATCTTCTTTCAAAGTGGATAAGTTCTTCATTTTAGCCTTATTCCAATAGAATAAGGCTTTAAGACTTCTTCTTATCTTAGAGTTCAAAATCTATGAAAAACCACCTACACTACTCTTAGCCCAAATGCCTTTAACTACAGCTGCCGAAGCTTTGCTAGAAGCCCATAAGTCTTCAAACCTCAAAATCTTCTTGGTGGAATGATGCTTCATTAAATTTAGAACGATCGGACAATGATCAGAAGCAATGCAAGCTTAGTGCCTAACCACAAATTGATTGGAGGAGTTCACTCTAGCCGAGTTCAAGAGACACCTATCAATCCTCTCAAGAATTCTATCCACACCTTTTTGGTTATTTCACCAAGTAAATTTAGGTTCAACATAACCTATTTCATGAAAATCATGACATGATAAAAACCCTTCATTTCTTTTGGTCCAAGGGAAAACTTAGACCTTTTCCCTCCTCTCTTGTCATCTTTAGAAAGAACACAATTGAATCACCACCTATCACCATATTGATTTCATTTGAAGAATGTCTTCCCAAGCTATCCCAAAGAGATCTCCTTCTATAAACATCTTTGTTTCCATAAAATGTAACAATCCTCCATTTGCATTTGTTAGAAACTTCCAAGTCTCCAACAATCATTTGAGAAGAAGCTTCCAACAATTGAAAATCAGCAACATTGGACTTCCATAACACTAGAATCCCTCCTGATAAGCCTTCAGATGGAACTTGAACAAAATCCCATTCATTTCCATTAAGAAGATCAACATCCTTCCTATCAAAATTAGAAATTTAAGTTTCCAATAAACCAATGAAGAATACCCCATACTCCTTAACAACCTCCTTTAAGTATAGAGAAGCCCTCCTCTTCCTTGCTCCTCTAAAATTCCAAAATAAAATAGATGAATTCATAGATTAAGAGGGGAAGAAGTCCCCGCCTTGTCTTTACATTCCACTTCAGCTCTTATGCTTCTAGGAACCAAATTAATTTGTCCCAAGCTTTTAAGTTGTTTAGAACCTCTCTTTTTGGCATTAGAAGAAATAACTTCCTTCGTTTCTATGTTACCCTTCTTCTCACTGATAATATACTTGAGGTCGAATTCTTCAATTTTATTCACTACATCCTTATCATTCATAATGATAGCAGATTCCTCCTCATGAACCACTATCTCACCTTCTTCCACCAATCCATCTAATAAATTGAATTTATTAGCAAAAATAATATTGGAAGATAAATTTGACATACCAGGATCTGAACTGATTATTTTAGAAATCCCATTGTTTTCTTGTATAGGAACCTTCTCAGATTCAATGATTTCAATGATTTCCTCAGATTTATCATTCTGGGAATTTTGAAAATCATTTTTTGGTATATCAGCAACTGTATCAGCTTTCTTGCTCACCCATTTCTCCTTAAACTGATGAACATTATTCTTAATACCAGAGCTTTTGAATCTACCTTTCCTATAGCTTACTTGCAACCAAGGCCCATAGCCTTCTTTAGAAAAACCTGCTCCAGCCGGATTGTTCATTTTTGAAGGACCTTTCTCCACATTTATACTAGAATTCCCAGCATTATTCATTACAGCATTCTCTTTTAAACCGTTCTCCAAGCAACCACTCTTCAAATGGCCAATCTTGCCACAAGTGAAACAAAAATTTGGTAGTCTTTCATACTCAAGTTTTTGAAAGAATCTACCATTACTACCTTCCACCCAAACTCAAAGAGGTAGTTGTGTATCCAAGTTGATACGAACACACACCCTTCCAAACTCCCTTCTTCCCCATTGGAACATGTTTCCATCAATCATATAAGGTTTGCCAATCATCGAAGTAATTCTACAAATGTTGATCTCATCCCAACATTGTAAAAGGAGGTTAGGCATCCTAATCCAAATAGGAGCCGTTAAACCTTTTAATGAAGTAGGTGAGAAGCTAGAAGACCATCTATCCATCCCAATAATCTTTCCATTGACAAACCAAGGCCCTTTAGAAAAAACTTCTTGCAATGATTCTTTTTCATAAAAAGAGCAAAGTATCCAATCCTGTCCAAGCATGGTGAGATGACATTTCCCAAACGAAGTCCATTTCCTCTTTAGTTCAGTGCTTACCACTGAAAACGGAACAATACTTCCCAAAAACTTTAATCACCAATGAGTTTTGAAGCCTCCTAGATATTCCCAATTCTTTCTCCTCATGCAATTTAACTGTAGATCCATCTTCAGAAAAAAAATTCCCTAAGTCCATGTCTTGGACTTTAATGTTTTCTTTTTTGCTCCACACATTTTGCTGGATTGATGGCATAGGTCTAATATTAACTTTCAAGGATTTTTTACACATTCCCAATTCTCCAGGATCACATTCTCTAACTCTGATTAAATTAGAATTATTCATTAAGTCAGTTGCAGATTTCCCTGCAGCTGGATCAACAACTAAAATTCCTTTAGGAATTTTAGAGACTTGCTTATTAGCTTTTGTACCTCTATTGTCTTCAACAACCATAACAACATTCCCATTAGATTTCTCCATTATTGAATGAATTACTCCATTGTTTTGAATCATATTTCTATAAGCAAGAATAACATCTCCTTTTTTCAGCAAGATAGAGAAATTTTCATCTTTATAATGAAAATTAACAGAATCTTCAATCATCAACTCTTTACCTTTACCAATGACTTCAAGAAATTTCTTCGACGGGGCTAGCAATCCTCCCTCATTGATAATCAACAACATTCCAGATCTGACTTTCTACATAGAAGCTTGAACAATTCCAGGTCTCCCATCTCCAAACGCCGGAGGGGAAGACGAAAATGACTTAACTGGAATGTGAGATCCTCCAATAGGTAATCGACGAACATCCAATGGTCCACCGGCCAAAGGTGGCCGGCGACCTTCCGACGCCATTCAAAAAATCTGAAAATCCCGTGGTTTTGAAAATTTGAATTCCAACGAACAAAACTTACAAAACCCAGACTCTCTCTTTATAGTTTTCTCTCTCTAGCGTGCCTTTTCAGATAGGATTTTTAATCCTTCCAAATATGAGCCGCGTGAGGGTAAAAGTTTCGCTCAAAATAGCGAGCTGCACACAATATCTCTCTCTTTTCTTTTTGAAAAATTAAGAAAAACATGCTAAACTATTGAAGGATTTTTGTTATCATTTATGTAGCTGATCTCATTTATCAGAAAAAGATGATGAAAATATGATGTAAGTCCATTTTAAACATTATGTGAACAATTATATAGGAAAAAAACCTGATTACAACTGAAAAAGATGAATAAAGAAAATTAAAGCAAGATAAAAAGGTGGCAATGCTTATGTAAAAGAAAGAATAAAGACTTAAAAGGTCAAGCGCTAGAACAAATTGCCAATAGCTACATAAATAAATAAGTAATTAAAAAAATACTAGACTTAGATGGTAGCAAAAGCTTTATGCACATTAGTAGGGGTTGAGAGCATAAGCAAAATGAAAAACCCAAAAAAATCTGCCGGTTGCCTGGGTAGAAGCAAAGGTCACTTAGAGAACTTGCAGGAGCAACACAAAAATTGATCATCACGCCCAACAAAGCATATGATCTGAATGATCGTCAATCATTAGAAGTAAGCTTTGAGCTTATCATAAGTTTTCCAGCTAGAGCTTTTATGCCCAATTCACCTCTTAACAGAAGGCAGCAGTAGATCTGCAATACAGATTCTGCCCAAACTTTATTGAATTTTTTTCCTTCTACAAGTAGTAAATAAAGTAATAGGTAGCCAGATAAAAACCAGCACTGATCTTAAAAGAAACATCATTCATTTTCAAATTTTATTCAGAACCTGAGCAATATCTTGTCTAATTAGGATGGAAGTGAATAATGAGATATTGTTGCAAAGAATATTATAGGAGATGTCACATTCGAAGAAGAGGTTAGCAATAGTTTCATAATTTTAAAAGCAGTGACAACAATAAGGTTCGGATGGAATGTTTCTTCTTTGTAAATTATTTGTTCTTCTAAAGCTATCACTATTGTGCAATTAGTATTTATGATAAGTTTGATCATTTCTTTATAAAATCTAAGATAACTCATCTATTACTCTCAACATAGATTTCAACATATGCAACATAAAAATAAATTCAAAATGAACAATGACACCTGGAGGAGCTTAGATGCATGTTGGTTGGAGAAATCATGTGGAATCCCATCACACACTCCCTTGAAATCCACTAGAATCTTCTTCCTCTCTCACAATCTCACCATTTCTCCCCTACTCAGAGCCCTCTATTAAACGCTATCTCATAGAAAGCTCAACCCTCAGACTTCCCAAAGACGTTTTCTTAGGTTATTTAGAGAGCTTAAATAGTGTGCTTCAAAAAATCCTAATAGTATGATTAGTTTAATTTTACCCTGTTAGTACTGCATGATGAATATTAGTACAGTACGACCAGTGCAATTCCAACACGGATTTTTACATTATGAATGAACAATTGAATAATAAGGTTAGTTAGACAAAATCATATTTTTGTAATACGAACCCTGTGATGATCAGATATCATCTATGCCAATCACTTTAAAACATCGTACAATATTATTTGGTTAGTACCACATGAGTAGAACAAAATTTTAATTTCAAATAACTGCCTAATTTAATTAACGGCGGGTTGGGTTTCTTAAAATATATTATCGTCCTATATGATTAAGCGATCGTACAACATGATTAGTTAAACTTTATTTTAATTTTATTCTACTTAACTAAAAATTTAATTAATTTTTAATTACATAGATTGTACAATACTATATATATTATCCAATACATTTTCAAAGAAGTTCTAACATTTAATTACACTCCCTAGATCTTGTGTGTGTGCATGGTTGCTAAACTAACATACACTTATTACAAATATTGAATGAAGAAAAATAAAATTACAAACTCTTTCAAACAAGTCTAACCTATAAAAGCCCTTTTTTTAGCTTTGATTTTATGAGGATGCTTTGTGTATGCTAAACCTAAAGTGTTAATGGTGCACATAAAATTATATGTAGTATATAAAGTAGGAGAAGCTAAATAAACATACAATAATATTTATAATGATCAAAACTCAAGGTTAGACTCCTAGATTATAATACCATAAATTTTGGTTTTATGATATGATGGATAAGTAGGTTATTATTTATTTAGGAAAGAAGGTTAATAGTCCAAAAGTTTAAAATGTAGGTTTATTTGAGTATGTAAGGTCTCAAAAGAACCTAACTATCACAATTAAATTCTTTTTCTAATGTGACTCTTAATGAAAGAAAATAAAATGCTTGGTTTCCAAGAAAAATTGAGAAGAAGAATAACACCTAACATGAACAGGAAGTGTAGGCTTACCATTGCTTAGGCTAATCCTCACTTGACAAGAACTTAAAATATATGCCATGCTTAAAGTAAAATAGTTTGTGTGTATGTTTTAAAATGATAAAACCCAAAAATTCCTTAAAGCCTAATGATAATCCAACTAAAATGCATGTAAATAAAGGAGCTTAAAGAAAATCAAGAGTTCTAATACATAATCAGTGTAAATGCAGTAATTAATCAAATTAATTGAATTGTATAAAAATATAAGTTTGGATATTCTAATTTATGTGTTAAGTATTTCAAGTTCATTGGTTTGATCTATGTACAAGATGGTTGCTTCTACTGAATGCTTATTATATAACCCAACTTTGATCAAAATTTAAGCATAGAAGATCCCAGGATGAATCTAGATGGATAACATAGATCCTTAGATATAATTTTTAAGGTAATACTCATTCAGAAGTGTCATAGATGTCCATAGATATTTAATTTCATGATTTGGTTTACCGATTGTTATATATATATATATATATTCATTTCAAGTGCTCTACATATTTGTTAGATCAAATTCATGGTTTAAAAGCATCAACACATTCAGCAAAGTAACTCTTAATGTTCTTGAGTTTGTTTTTTTATTTTTCAAAATTTTCTTTGTCGTTCTTTTATATTTCGCTTCATATCTTTCTTGAAAACTTTTATGTTTGGGTGAAATAATAGTTGAGGATCATAGATTAAGCTTTTTGGTTTAAAATGTTTTCACTACATAAAAAAATGTAAGTACATATATTTACAATGGCATATATTTATATTTCAAATCTAATTCATTTTAAAAGTATTATATGCACATATTTTAATTTAGCATATTCATTTCATTTAATTTAAGAAGTTATATCTTAAATCACCAAGAAAAATATGTTATATATATATATATATATATGTGTGTGTGTGTGTGTGTGTGTGTGTGTGTGCGCGCGCGCGCGTGCGCGCCACTAGTGGCTTGCTCCACCACTAGTAGATTATCTTAAGAAAAGAAGCCTGTATTGGAGACTTACACCTAATTTTAGAAGAACAAAATGATTATATAGAAAGGAAAATGATATTGGGGACTTACACTTGATGATAGAGAATTGATATGCAAAGTAGAATGGTACCACGTGGGCTTACTCCACCACTAGTGGGTTCAATGATACTAGGATGGTGCCACAAGGGGCATGCTCCACTACTAACATATAATCATAAGAAAAAGAAGCATATATTAGGGACATACACCTAATCATAGAGGATAAAATAGTCATATGAAATGGAAGCTAATATTAGAGACATACAACAAATAATAGATGATTGATATACAAATTAGGATGATGCCGTAACGGGATTACTCCCCCATTAGTGGGTTACAGTAAGCATATAGGATTCTATGAGAATTGACTTATACGTAGAATATTTTTTAAAGAACTGAGAGGCATCTCTTGAATGAGAAGATTTACATGTTAAGTCATAAAGTTTTTAAAATAAAGGATACCATAAGAGATTTTACACCAATTATTTAAGGATATATGGTTTAGTAATGTTTGGGGATTTTAAATCTTATAAACTTTTGTATAGATTTTAGATCCCATCTTATCATTAGAAGCTTGTTCCTTTCTAAGATTTTAACACATTTGAACAATATACATAAATAATGGCAAGAAAAATATTTATTTTATTATAACACTCCTTTTTAATTATATTTGCCATAATATTGCTTAATATATCATCCATTGATATGTAACATAGGATGATCCCCTTTATATTCAAATAATTTATAAGATCATCCTTGTTAAACTTTTTCCACCATGAATAGACCATCCCAAGTTAGTTTAAATTTACTACCTGTATTTCGATGGCTAAGATGGTCTTCACAAAAAAATGACCAAGCCTCCTATATGGAATGTTCTCGGATGAACCAACTTAACATTAGCTTGAATCAACTTCTGTTTGTATAAATCGAGCTTTTATTGAGCACGAAAATGCTTCGCTTCTTAACCTTTGAGATCATCTAGTTTTAGTCTTACATATTATTTATCAATATGAAGTAATGTTGACAACATTTTTGTGGGAGGTCAATAGGACCCACATGGGTTTCTTTCTGGTGAACTAATGATCATTAGAAGATGTCCACTTACCAACCATATAGGTCCTAGTCAAAAACAAATCCAAGTCTAGTCAAATCTAGTTTCACCCCTAAATTCAATTCCAAGTTCAATTTTCAACAAACTTTCAATTAACCTTCAAATAATTTCCAATCAATATTAATCATTGATTTTATTTTCATTGATCTGCATAATTCAAAATCAGTCAGTCAATTCCAAAACCCAATCCAAATAAAAAATTCCAAACCAAATTCTAGGGTTAAGGGCCTTGGTCTTCAAACCCTTTATGGGTTAAGTTTTTGTCACCTAGAAACCTAGTCAAATGTCCTATGATTTGGGGTCTATCGATTGCATCTTGCTTAGATGTGTCTCTAAGATCAACCCAACAAATTTGAACCCATTATGAGGTTCCTAACCCTAAAAATTAGATTGATTCCCAAAAGCTACAAAACCTTCAATTATTCACTACCTATGCTAATAGATTTGCCATTTAGTGGAATTTGACTTTGGGAATCTTTCCAATTTCTCCAACCACACTCATGAACCTTGTCATGACTTTCTAATCAGCAACCTATTGGGACCAATTAGTACCAGGGCTGACTAGGGGTCAAAATGACCAAAATACTCTTTAAAGGGGTTTTTCGTCTTTTACCCAAAATTCAACATAACTTTCCCATAACTATTTTTAAAACCTATCACAATGGATCCAAATTATCATTAGAAACACATTGGAACCAAACCCATACTTTGGTTTGACCTAGTTGACCAAGTCAACCATGGTTAACCAAAGTGGCCCTTAAGGGATTAAATACCCATTTCAAATCAAATGAGGTCCCATTAACTTGGGACAACTCCCATTGAGTTCATATGATCCATATGAACTCAGTGGATCCAACCCTTAGCACTAGGTCAACTTGGTGGACCAAGTAAACTAAGTTTGACCGAATCCCCTATACACTTCTACTATTTAAAACCCTTTGGTCATGACTTTTCCAAACCCACTCAAACCTACGGGTTGACCTATTGGGTTCTCTAGATACCCCTTGAGGACTCAAGCCTTGGCCCACTTGGTTTTTCCATTTTGATTGACCTAAATGCCCAAAGAGCGGTTCCCCTTGAGCTAAATTCAAACCTTAGTCTAATTGGATCAGACCAATGGTGGCACTAGCTTTCCCTTGACCCTATACACCTTCCTTAGTTGACCCAACCCTTAGGTAAACTTGGATAAGAAATTAGGCTAACTCGAAGTGGCCAAAACCAGTATGGGTTAATCAGTTTCTTGACCTAAGCCCAACCTAGCTCAATTAAAATTTTCATTGGGTGGCCATAAACCCAATACACTTACCCTAGTTAGCCCCATCCTTGGATTAACTTGGGTCAAGCTCTAGGTTAGCCCAAATTGGTCAAAACCACATTGATTTGAGCCATTTACCATCATAAAATCTATCAAGATCAATTGCCACTTGTATTGACTAGTCCTTGACTTAACCCATCTCCCACCTAAACCTTATGAGTTGACACAACTTAGGATGCACCCAAGTTGATACAAACCATATATGTTTGGGTCAACTCGAGCCTACTTATTACATTGGGCTATTTTAAGAAAATTATGCTCACAATTTAGCTTGCCAAATCCCTACCAGTCTATCCAGCTCAACCAAACCTTGGCTCCTGGCAGGCGGCGGCTAGAGCAAATGAGATACTAGCTTCGGTGGTCCCCCATCCTTAAGCTGTATTGACCTCATTTTTGTATAAGGTCACTTGGACCAATCCTGATCCTAAATCAAATTAATCTCAAAACTAATCTAGACTCTAGGATCCTCCTAGAATCCAGACCCTAGGATTCTTCTAGATAAATCTAGACCTTAGGATCTATTCTAGGTCTTAGGATTCTTCTGGACTCCAGACCTTAGGATCTACTCTAGACCCTAGGACTCTTCTAGACTTCAGACTCTAGGATTTACCCAGAACCTAGATCAATCCAAACCTTAGGATCTACTCAGATCTTAGATCAATACAAACTCAAATCCAAGGCTAAAAGGTCCAAGTCCTGAAAGGCTTTTCCATGAATTTTGAAACACTTCAAAATCTTACCAAATGACCTCCGATGCAGAGTCTATCACTTGATAAGTGAAAAGAAATGTATCTAGAAGCAACCCACCAAATTTGAGCCCATTATGAGGTCTCTAACCTCAAAAATTGAATTGAAATCCAAAGGCTGTAAAACCTTCAAATATTTACAGCCTATGCCACTGGACTTGCCACCCAGTGGATTTTGACCTTGGAGCTTTCTACAATGCCTCGAATCACTTCCAGACACTTTATTATGACCCATTGAACATTAAACTGCATTTTTGTCGACCCACTTTGACCCCCAGTTGACCAGGGGTCAAAATGACCAAAATACCCCTTAGGGATCCAAACATCGATTTCAAACCAAACCAACTCCAAATTGCTTGGAACCACTTCCAGCAAGTTTCAAATATCAAAACAAACCTGTTGGACCCAAATCCAGACCCTTGGTCAACTTAGTTGACCAAGTCAACCTAGGTTGACCAAAAAAGCCCTTAAGGGTTAACATAGGCATTTTGATCAAATTGACATTTCTAGACCTTGAGACCACTTCCACCAGACTTCAAATATCAAACCAAATCTTTTGAGCTTAGGCCCACCCCCTGGGTCAACATGGTTGACTCAGTCAACTTAGGTTGATCTAATGAGCCCTTAAGAGTTTAAATGGGTCATTTCAACCCATTTAACTATTTCAAACCATTCAAGTTCTCAAACCGAATTTAATTCATGATGAAAATATAATCAAATTTGTTTGGAGTCTCACCATGGTAAATTTGACCAAGTCAATTCATTTTGACTTGATCAAACCCATAGAAAATCCCTTTTACCATGGTTTTATACTTCCTCCAAACAATTCCCAAACATCTGAAATGGACACTTGGTTGCCATTTCAGCAGTCAACATTTTTATTTGACCAGTCAACATATGGTCAAACCCTTTCAAAATCCTTGTAATTCATCAAAACTTCAATTTTTAAGCTTTAAATTCCTTTTAAGTCTTAAATCCAGCACCCAATGCCCCTTCCCATGCCACCTCAGCCGCCATGTGGCATGGGGACTGGTCAAATAGTCAAACCAAGGCTATAGGTGGTCAAACTTGGTTAAAATCCTATTTTAAGCTAGATTACTCCAAAGACAGCCATTTAACTAATCCTAATGAACTTCTGGAATTTTCTTGAGACAAATTCTAGCCTTTGATTCAAGATTTAATGGCTCTTGATTAAGCCATGTGCTCCAAAGGACAAAAGAGGCTTTAAACCTCATGTCCTTTTGTCCTCTTGATTCCCTACCATCCCAACCACCCCAGGGATAGATGAAAATCATCTAAGAGCTCCATTAATGAATCTCAACCCTCCATTCGATCAGATGGAGTTTGAATAGGGCAATACTCCATTTTGAGCCCTCATTTGAATCTCTCCCCTCTCTCTCCATTCCAGCCTCCCCAAGCCCATATCTCAGATCATTCGAGCTCTCTAGACCTATCTATCCTATTTTCGGTCAAATCCCATCAACAAAAGCTCGCCGGCGGCCAGCTTTCCGGCCAACCGAAGCAAAATCAAGTCCAGCTCAAATGTCCAGTGATCCAGAGGTTTTCAGAATGTGGAGTCTTCTATAAATTTAATCAAGGACATACTACAATTTTAGAGAACTAAAGATCTTCTGAATCCACTGGTTGGATTGGGGTAAAAGCTCAAACCTAGCTTAGGACACCTAGGGCTAATTAACATTTTATTAAGCACTTATTTAATATATTAGATATGTTCCCATTATTTCTGTTCACGAACTTAGTCTAGATTTAAAATTTCAAGTAAAACCATTGAACCGATTGAATCTTCAAAAAACACTCTCTAGGGCATCAGACGAATTGTGCTGAATTGCATGTTTTTTGGGTCATTGATCTTGAGATCAGCGGCTCCAATCAAGTCATTCCATAGCTTCGTCCGACGTGTATTCGATCCTGGGTTCCGCATTTGGTCCGGTGCGATCTGCGCCATCCATCCCAAACTACGGGATTGCCTGTCCACTGTATGATTTGGCTTAATAGAGATCAAATGGCGGGATTTGATCTTCGCCATCCGATCTAACGTGTGGTGGATCAAACGATGGATATCCAATACTGACTGGTTTAAGTGAACAACCTGTGGGGCTGCCGCGCATTAGATCCCAAGAGTCTTAGGACGCCACGTGGCTATCCGTAATCAAGTCAATGATTGGCCAGCCGTCGTCCGCTGTTTGACGGGCTAATCCGGCTACGCCGCGTGGCATTTATGCCGCCATAACCTGTATTTAATATAAATTAATTTTTTTCACTACTTAATTAACAGAAAATACAAGAAATTGATTAAATAAATATGAGAAAAAATAAAATTTTATATTAAAATATTTAGAAACTTAAATCCTTTAATTTAAAATTATAACTATTTCAAAATATTAAACATATTTTAGATAATTATAAAACATTAATTTTAAATATTTATAATTTATTTGTTAAATAACTTTAAAAAAATAGAGGATCTCTCATTGATATTTTGAAATATTTTTGATAATATTTTTAATTATCTTATTTTAAAATATATATTTATATATAGGTTTATCTTTATGTACATACATACATATATTTTAAAATCTATTTTAAAATTATATGAATTTAATTCCTTACCTTTGAGAGATCCATTGAGATTTTAAACCTAGATTAGACATGTTTGAATAGAATTAATAGGGAGTGAATAATCATTTTTTGATTATTCACTAATCTTATATTTAATTGTATGTTTTATGTTAATCCATGTATGCTTAGATGACACACACTCGCACTTAGCCTAGGGATCTCCTAGATTTAAGGATTTGTTTAATTGTATGTGTTTACTTATATGTTAAGTTTGAGGGTTAGTTAAAACATTGATTCAAACCCACTTAAACTTAGTGACATCATTAATGATAATAATTAAGGACATTTGTCTCGATAATTTAGAATAATTCTAGAAATTAGGATACAAATCCTTTTGACTCAAAACTTTGAAAATTGTAACATAGTGACATATGAAGCCCATAGAAAAATCCTCACTAATTTTTGAATTCATTAAGCCCCTCAATTAATTTTCTTAGAATTAAACCCTTAATTAAGCATTAAACCTTCCAAAAATTCTAATAAATCAAATTAAAAGCCACAAAATATGAGTAAGATCTCTAACATACTAGAATGAAACCCTTAATCAATGAAAAATAAAATCAATTTGATTTGAAAGTAAATTAAAGTTTAATTAAATTTTAAGTGAAATTCAATATTTAATTGATCTAATTAATTAAAAATAATTAAAAATTTCAATAAAATCACAAACACTTGGGAATCTCTCCTTAGGTCATTCCTGACCTTTGGAATTGATTTCAAGGAGTTGGGAACTCATTTGGAGTAAAACCATAAAAACCCCTTAATTAAGCAATTTAAAAAATTCATTAAATACTCAAAACTTCAAAAATTCATTACTATATCAAGAAAACTCCAAATTGAATAAAATCAATTGCATTCAACTCATAATAATGTCTAATATTTATTAAAAATATTAAAATTCAAGAAAATTATTAAATTTGAAAAAGTCAAGTTTTGGTGATACCTTAGTCAAAATTTAGCTAAAACTTCAAACCTTCATAACTAAATGTAGAAAATTTCAAATCCAGCAAACTTAGTGTATAACAACTCATCTTAAGGTCTAGTATTTTAATAAAATATTAATTTTTCATAAAACACTTTTAATTAAAAAGTCAATTTTTACCCATTTAATTAAATGATTAAAATAATCAAAAAATTCCTAAAATTTGAAAATTATTTTAAAACTCTAGAAATGTTTAACCAACTCTTTAAATCAGCAATCAAACACTTTTAATTAAAATTCATTAACATTCAAATTTTAATTAAATCAAATCACTTAATCATACCGGGTACCACTAGGTAACCTAGGCCTACGAGGCTATTAGCTAAGCCCCAAGAATGATGAAATAAACTTCATGGCCTCGGTGAGAAGCAAAGGTGGTTTCTAACAAATAATTAAAATATATTTTAAAATCAACTTTTAGTCATTAATATTTAAACTCAAACTTAAATACTCCCTTCAACCTTTCAACCAATTAAAACTTCAAACAACTTTAAGAAATTGCCCTCCATAGGACATATCCAAACCATATGGCCTACCTCACACACTTTAGATGGTTTTTTAGGACAACCAACTCTGTTTGCTAGCTTAAAATTGATTGATTATTTATTTATTTACTGCACTTTATTGAGAATTTAAATTTCAAATATATCAACTTCTTGAGATCAAATATTAACTGCTAAGTACTGATTATTAGGATAATCCTCTACGGTCGAGTCTAGAATTTTATCTTTTTAAATGCAATTTAATTATATAATGGTTGTAATATATTCAAAGTGATTTGAGTTTGAGATATTAATATCCAACTTGAATTCAAAAGAGGAGAAGACGTCCCTAAAGGGGAGAGTCTTCTTCCATTTGAATGATTAGTTAGGATACTCTTTAAATATCCAAAGTGGAAAGATAACACCCCGTTCAAGAGAGAGTTTTTTTTCATTTGGATATCCAAAACTGATGAATCAAGATGCTCATGAGAAGACAAAGAAGTGGATAGTGAGAAGAATCCTAAATCTCAAAATCACTTAAGTCTTAGGAGTTGAATCCGGGTTGTTATCAGTGGTGCCCGGCCACTTTACTTTTTTGCAAATTCTGTGATGTAATAATAAAAGGCACTTTCCTATGGACTTTCAATTTGAATAATTAATTTATTTACTTGGTTGTGCATTAGAAATATCTGGTTTTCTAGTTTTTTTATTTGCATGCCATAGTTTATTTAGCCCATAGTTTATTTAGCCTGGAATCCGACTATAGGCTCTTAGGGGTTTATCAAAATTTTTCTATTGAAATTAAATTTAAAATTTTTAAGATAAGATAGAAACTGTAAACGGTCCTAAGAAGTAAGCTCGGACTCACCGAGGGTTTTTCATGCATCATATTAAACCTTCTCCACCTTGTTAGACACCTCCCTTACTGTGGGTTCTGGTAGACCACCTGGCCTATGAGGGTGCAGATCTGTCAAGGGGATGTTGTGCAATCTCTAGGAAAAAATCTATTTTCTAAGCCAAAAATTTTTAAACTGCTTCATACTGATTCATGCATTTAATCGAGTCGACTAACATGTATTAGATTAGTAATAAATTTAAAAAAAGTCTAATACTTAATTACATTTATTTACACATCAAATACCCAACATAAGTCAAAGTAGCCAAATAGGATCTGCTCTAAATGTCGGCCCCGCTCTCCTCAAACTTAATTTATTCAACATCCTTAACCACTCTTTCATAAAAGACTGGATACATATTTTTTAAAGCGTCTAGGTGGTTTAGCTGGAAAATCTCTCTCTCCATATTTAATAGCGGTATAAATTTTATTGTATCGGTAGTTTTGAATATCTTTCTCTCCGTTTGTCCATCTCTCATTTCTTCCTTGGGTGAGTGTAGCCAACTCAATTAAGACATGTTAAAAGATAGGTGATCGTAGGAAGCCTCTATCGAAGTCGGTCTTGGACATTTTTCCTCCAAGTTAATTGGTAGAGCAAAAGAGTCAAGCCAAAATCCTCCTGTATATGTTGCAAACTTGCATGTGAATAAATATCTAGCATGCTAAGTTTCACAATTTACTGAAGACTCTTCATTTTCAAAATCAAAATTTCAATCCGTTAAGAAATATTCAATCTCTTTCAAATCTTAATCTATTTATAAATTCTATCATTACATAAGAATTATAACTCCTATAATTTAGTATGTGTGATAGAATATAAACTTCTTGTTCAAACTCGACTCTAGAGTTCGAATCTTATTGATAAAGTCTGTCTCTGACATTTCACTCCCAAACATTCGTTGGGATGAAAGAGTCAGGTCAACTTTTAAGAATCTTCCCCGCAAATTTGTAAACCTTTATGTTGAATATGAATTCAACACATTGAGTTTCAAAATAAGGGAAGATTCTGTCAAATTTTCAAAGATTCAATATATCTTTCAAATCAACTTCAATCTTGGTTGTCATGTGTCTTTTATAACATCCTGTTATAATTGAACATATGCAACGCAAACCCAAAACTTTCAAGTCAACTATGGATTTTGACATTTCATGCTAATCTAGCAATGTAGTGAAAGAGTCATGTCCAGGCCTTCCAATTTTCCCTTAATTTTTGTTAACTATTATGTTGAAAATAAAAAAAAAAATCAACATTTTGAGTTTCAAAAGTGAAGGAAAAACTTTCAAATCGACTGTAACCATTATTGCCATGTGTCTTTTATAATATGCTGTTATAGTTGAACACATGAAATGAAAATCCAAAAACTGTCAAGTCAATTCTGGGCTTTAACATTTCACCCCTAAATCACTTAGTGGGATGAAAGAGTCAAGCCTTGTTTCTTAGAGATCTTCAAGTTAATTTTATAAACCTAAATATCTGAATAAAAATCAGTATGTTGAGTTTCAAAGCTTGAAGAAGATCTATCCAATTCCAACCTAAAAGTCGAATAAAACTTAAGTCCAAATTCAATCTCAAAATTGAATTCAAGTTTGATTTCAACCTTAAATTCAACTTCAATTTTGATTTTAAAGTCAAAATTTGGGCTTTGACATTTCATCCCAAGTCGATTGGTGAAATGAAAGAGTTAAGCCCGATTTTTGAATTTTTTATATCAATTTTGTGAACCTACATAATTGAGTGAAACTCAGTATGTTGAGTCTTAAAATTTGAAGAAGATCCACTCGATTTTAACCTCAAATTCAATTTCAAATTTAACCTTAAGTTTGAACACAATCTCAACCTTAAACTTAAGTTTGGTTTCAACTTTAAATTCTACCTCAAATTTGATTTCAAATTCAAATCCGAACTTTGACATTTTGCCCTAAGTCAATTGGTGTAGCAAAAGTGTCAAGTTCAACCCTTAAGCTCCACTCGTCAATTTTATGAACCACCATGCTGAGTGTAAACACAACATGATTGAGTTATAAAATTTTGAATAAAATCAATCAAACTTAAAATTCAAAGTCACCTTCAAATCACTAATTTAAATCATTTTATTAATTCCAGAAAATCAAGCACTCAAATGGCTGGGAAACTTATCTTCTCATTGAATAAAGACGTGCATTTAGAAGAAGGTTTCAATGGCAGTTTAATTCAGTATGGGATAGAATTAAGAACCTCAAACTTTCAATTTATGGTGAAAGAATTTTAAATCTGTCCGCTGGTACTCAAAAGGACTTCCCCTTAGTAGAAGTTACTTTAGGGTCAGGAGCTGACTCCCCCATCTCCAAGATGGAGGTCACTGTCGCTCTTGTACCCACTGTATCCTCTACTCAGGAGGGTAAGAACCAGAAGTCAATAATGATCGACAAAGGACCATCTCAGTTTGAGATCGGGTCAAGTTCTATCACCCATGTTGTCGGTAGGAATAAGGTGAAGAATTACCTTCGAAGAGCCAAAAAAAGGAATCTTAAGGCTAGAAAGACTGCTGAGTCGGAATTAGAGAGGGCTGAATTCGAGGCCAATCGAGAGTTCGTTGCTCCTTCTACGTACCCCCTCCCTGGTGGAAATCACTTATGTTGGAACTCGTTCGAAAAGAATTAGGATGTTAAGCCTAATTAAATGTCTCAAGGCTAACCAAGAGGGGGGGTGGGTGAATTGGTAATTTAAAAATTATACTTCTACTCTTAGAATTTTAGAAAACCTTTTTAATTATTAATGCAAGTTAAATTTAAAGTTTAAAAATAAACTTTTCAACCAGAGTAAACAACTTGCAATTAAATTAAATGCGGAAGAAAAATAAGAAAGAACACACCAAATTTATAGTGGTTCGGTCAAACCTTGACCTACGTCCACTCCCCGGAGGTACCCTTCGAGTATTACACTAATACCACAAAGTGACTCTCTTTTTCCCCCCAACGCAAGGCGGAGAAGCCTGTACAAAATCACTTTCACCTTCCCCGGTGCAGTGGAGTAGCCGGGTTCTTTGACACCAAAGAGATCTTCTCGCCAAAACTTCCCTCAAGACGACCCTTGAATCCGATGGTACTGAGGTGCAAGTTCGCCGGAGCAACCGTGTGAATATCCCCTCCACAATCCCTTTAAATCCCCTCCAAGGATCTTCTCCCTCTCAAACTCCACCCTTTCTTCTCTCCTTTTCAAGTTCTCTCTTCTAGTTTTCTCCAAAAGAACGAAGAAACAATGACTGTCAAAGATACACTTCGTCGTCCTTTTACACTCTCTAATTGTCGGCAGAGAACCGGGCCGATGTTGTTGAACTTCACTTGAGAGCCTTCAGAGAAGATGGGCAGAAACAAATAGATCTTCTTCTTCAAGTAACCTTGTGAATCCCTCACAAACCCCTCACTTGATCTCTCACTCTTCAATCTTACAATCTGTCCCAAACACTCACACTCAATGACCACTCTCAAGAGAAAACAACTCCAAAGGTACTTGTAATAGTTTCTAGGACTCCATATATAGAAAGGAGAAGAAAAACCGTCCAAAAAACTGCTAAAATCATGTTTTTCTGCGCACTGGATCGTCCCGTACGAACCTGAGTTAGTACGGACGAACTATGTAAAAAACTATTCCGTACGAACCATTTGTGTATCAGTACGAACCAATTTTGTCTTGGGATGAAATAGGTTCATCCCGGGATGAAAAATTTTGTCCGGAACGAACACTTATATCAAAGGTCAGTTCTGAAAACTGCAGAACGTTGCCAGAAACTACCATAGTCGGTTGCCATCGTCCTGGGATGAAAATATTTTGTCCTGGATGATCAGAACTTAGAAAAAATATTTTTCTTCAGTTCATGTTCATTCCATTGCTCTTACGAGGAGATAACTGATCTGATCGTCCCGTACGAACTATGTTCGTCCTGTACGATCAGTATAAAATATTTAAGATCTTTTTAAGTGTGTGTGTTTTAATTCACTTAATTTATAATCACTCTCTTTTAAGTTTATTTCAAAGAAAAGTACAAGATTCAAATCATAGAGTATTTCATGATGAATTGATTTTGAAGTCTTCGTTTGTCTGGAGTTTAATTTTTCTGAAATATTAGTACACACAAGAGCAAAAATAAATCTTTCAAAAAATATTAGGAGATAACAATACATAAAACAATAATATTTGGAATCATCAAAACTATACAAGTTGCAAGAATATAAAACATGCAAATAACAACTTTCCTAACAATCTCCCCCTTTTTTATGATAGCAAAATAATTATTGTTTGTATAATTTGAAATTCTAAGAATCTCCTAAACTCCCTCTGAAATGATGAACTCATGAAAATAAGGAGGCATTTGAATTCAATAAAAAAATTTGTTTTTCAAAATTTTTATACAACACAAAAGACAAAACAAAATTAAGCAAACACACATACAAAACATATGATAAAACAAATAAAAAACATAAAAATACACAAGACATGAATACACAAGACACAAAAAATAATTTCTCTCCCTTTTTGATAACATCAAAAAGTGAAGAAGAAAAAGACTAGAAATGTAAGCAGACATATGAAAATCATTTAAAAATTTAACCTTTAAAGTGATTGACATAAGGTATGCAAATAAAATTAAAACATTAGGCAATAAGTACGATCCTAGC
>NW_021319178.1:13934793-13986689 GCF_001605985.2 Dendrobium catenatum | reverse complement strand
AGCTTCTCAGAATCCGACACCTCCTACTTTTCTTCCTTTGACTCGCTAATAAATGTTCAACATTGAGCTTTCACCTTGAAAAATTCCTGCTTCTGTTCCTTGTCTTTTACTTTGTAATCAAAGGGTATGAAATCACTGCTTTAATCGAGAGTTTTCTTAGGAGCATTCCTCCTAAGATGTAATTAACTATAGGAGCTTGCTCCTATAGGGATTTGAGAACCCCAGACTAAAATAAACCTTATTTTATTCATATAAAACAAGGGAAGAATCTTTGGGAACGTAGTTATTTTTAAAACCTTATTTCTAATTTTGAATTGACTTGTAGAATGTTATTATTATCTTTTCAGATAATATAATATCATACTTGTTATATTCAACTTTAGAAATAATAAATTTTATAAAACACATTCTCGCTTTTGGATATCTTGAAGAATGTTATGCTCGTCTTTTAAGATGATATAATATTTTTCTTGCCATATCTAAATAAAAGAATGAATAAACTTTTTTCAAAAAACTTATTTCTATTTTTAAACATATTCTATAGAATTTCATGTTCATCTTTTGAGATGATATGTTATTCTTTGAACTATGTTTGATTATAGAAATATCAATTTTTAAAACCCTATTTTGATATTGAATCCACTGTAGAATATTGTGTCGGCCTCTCGAGACCGTACTTTATTCTCAATGCAGTATTCGATTACAAAATAGGAGAAAATCAAAATCTGCGTGGAGAAATAATTTTTCCCACCACCATAATGCGACATGATCATTTTTTTTCAAGGTTTTCTAAAATACTATTTTTAAAAATAGGCTCTAATACCAATTAAAATTACTTGATGGACAAGAGGGGAGGTGAATTGTGTAAACTTTATTGCAATAATTAAAACCTAAGCAGGAGTTCTAATTTTTTATGTTTTTTTTTAAATTTTAACAAGAAAATTTAAACAACTTTTAAGGCAACGGGCAACAATAAAATCTTTTTCTTTCACAATTTTTCCAAGCCAATATTATGAAATAAAATTACACGCAAGAATAAAAATAATAAGGAAAAAGCACACCGAGATTTTTATAGTGGTTCGGTCAAACCATGACCTACGTCCACTCCTCGGAGTCCTCCGCTCCGGGAATTCACTACCAACAAATATCTCTCCTTTTGCCCCCCTCGGCAAGGCAGAGAAGCCCTTACAATACTCCCTTTCACCAACCCGGCGTGGCGGAGTGCCAAGCGCTGTTTTCAACCTCCTGGTGACGGTAGAGAACCTTCTCATTTTTCTCCCTGCTGGAGAAGGCAGAGTACCTTCGGGTCAACGGACGTAGATGAGTCTCCCCCTTAGAAAGCCTCCCACAAGTTCTTCCCGAGCCATAAGAGGAGTAAGTTGCAGCAAGATTGGAGCAATCGTGTGATCTCCCTCACACCTCTTCTCCCTCACCAAGCTCACCTTCTCCTTCCTCTCTCAACCCCTCAAACTTCTCAAGAGCTCTCTCTAGGATTTTCCCTCTACTCACGTTTTCCTCTTCTATCTCTCTCTCAAAATATGATAAGTTTTACACATAAAAATGGGCTCCAAAATCCTTGAGATTTCAAAAGTAGCCGTTACAATCATATAGTATGATTATTGGTCGTACAGTACGATACGTACAAACTATCTTCATCCTGGTACGAAGGTGTATGAATAGTTCAAAAACTAATCATACAATACGATAATATATCGTACGGTATGATTCACAACACACTACTCGTACAGGACGATAGCCGGGACGATCAAATGCCATCTCTATTCATCTTATGGTACGATCTACATTGTACCATATGAATAGTAAAAATGAAGGCATCATCTAGGATGAATTATGGGATGATCGAATATCATCTCTATTCATCATATGGTATGATAGTAATCGTACAGTACGATGAGAAAAAAAAACACAGGATCGTCCAGGACGATCTCCGGGATGATCATAATTTGTCTCTATTCATCGTATTGTACGAAGGGGTTCATACAGTACGATATTCAATTTGTAATTAAGCCTTAATTTCTTACACTAATGACGGGTTAAATTAAGTATGTATTTAAAAAATATCGTACCGTACGAACATCGTCGTACAGTACGAACGGCGCAAAATATCATACTTGACTTATCATGACGGCTAGGAAATAGATCGTACCATATGATCTTATTCGTACAGTATGATGTGTTCACAGAACACGTGTTATAATAGTAGATCATACGGTACGAAATAAATTCGTACAGTACAATTACCAGAGAATGAAAAACTATATTTCTTACTTTTAAAAATCCTCTGCCCCTGTGTGTGTGCATGATTGTGGCCAGACTCAAGAAAATAAAAAATAAGATAAATAGCAAAATACATTTTCCGACTCAAACTCCTAATCCAACTAGTCTTGAGTCTTCCCGGTGTCCTGAGTGGCTTGTGATCTTCCTGAAATGTTAGTACTCACGGACAATAACAAACATTAAATGATATTCAATGAAAAATAGTTTAGGCAACATTATTTGGCATCATCAAAATCTCAACCTCGGGGTCATGGGTCGCTACAAAAAAATTATCTTTAAATTATTTACAATAATTGACACTCGACAACTTAATATAACTATATAGGTATCTAACATATTTACATTTATACTTGTCATTGCATTTACAATTACATCATTACCTAGTATATTGTACTTTGCAGGAATATAAAAGAAAGGGTATATAAGATGAATTTATGAAATGTTGTGTGAGTGTATACAAAAAATATATATAATATGACCAAAGAGCCTACTCCAATCCTGAATAATATAATGTGTATAAACAAAAATGTATATATGACATTCAAAGTATGGAAAGTAAACACACCAAATATGACCAAACATGATTATGCTCTAGGCAAGGCATAATAAGCAAACCACACTAAACCACTAGCCTAACCTAGGCTAGAGTTGATTGTCTTAGCAAATCATATAAAGTGATTGTATAAGGTTATGTGGCTTGGATAGATCTTAATTTTAATAGTTTGAAGTTATTTAAAGTTGAATTTATTTATTTGAGGTAATTGAAGGCTATTTTAAATTAAGTTTTAATGTTTTATAAGTTTTGAATTTATATTAAAGATAGATTTATAATGTTAAAGTTATTTACTTTTAAATTTAAAAGAACACAACGCTCAATAACTTTGAATTTCTAGAAGTCATTGATTTGCAAGTCCTTCGTTCATATTTGTAATGCTACCAATCTTAAAAAAAACTTAGGTAGATAGGTTGCATAGAGTCCTTTATTTTAATTAAATATTTTAGCTCTTAAAGCTTTCAATCAAATACATATTTGCCTTCCTAAAAGGAGTAAAGTAAAGAGTATGAAAGATTAAGTTTTTAAGTGCTTTATTACTAACTTTTTAATGATTATTTTGGTTGAATATTAATGATCTTTGTTAAACTAGGGTTATGATGTTTATTTCACTCTCCTTTGGACTAATTTATAGCTCTATGAGTTTGGGTTACCCAATAATGACCTTATTATTTATCTTTAATTTTGGTTAACTATTGATCATTGAATTTAATTTATTGAATAGATATTTTTTTAAATTTTTAATGATTTATTAAATTTATTTATTTAATTTTATGAAAATTTGACTTTTCTTTAATTCTAAAAGTTTATTGTTTTCATATATATTAGACCTAATTATGAGTTAAATGCTAATGGATTTGTGTTATTTGGATTTTTTTTTGAAATTAGTAATGATTTTATAAGTTTAAATAATTAATGAGTTAATTTAATGCTTAGCTCATAATTATAATGCATTTGTTCCCCTTCTAACGAATAAAGATAGTGTAATTTGAATTTCCATCTTTTTTATTGTGGCAAGGAATAATCGGTGGCAATCACTGGTGATAATTCCTTATTTTTTCCATGGTTCATCTGTTAAACTTATCTATGGAGCTCCACTGATGATCAAAGTTAATCATGGTATCATTTATTCCTCTAGTTTGATAAAGATTGACTCACTTATCGATAAGGGTAAAAATTTGATGTCTGATTCTCAATATTTATCTTTTAAAAGATTTATTCATAATGCTAAATCAAAGATTGATGAAATATTTAAAAAAAGACATAATGATTTAGGGGCATCTTCTTCAGTTGGTCAGAAATATTTAACATATTTATTAATTCTAAATCTCTAGATTTTACGATTAGTAGATTTTTTTATTATGTAAATGTTTGCATTAATGCTTTAGAAATTATTAAAAACTGTTCTAATTTGCCTAAAGAACCTATTAATGCTTGGAGGAAACCACCTATGAAACTAGATAATCTTGGGAAAGATATTGTGATGATAGAAGATGGTGTTTTTGTTAAATTGCATCTTGAAAATGAAAAGCCAAATTTATTAAGACTTCATAACTCTTTGTTCATTAAGGTTTTCAGAAACTCTATTCCTTATTTAGTGATTAGTATATAATTCTGGAAGCATGGAGTAAATTTTGTTTTTTTTTCACCCTACAAATTTTGGATTGGAATTGTTACTATGTTCATTTCATTCTTCTGAAGCAGAAGAAGTTGTGTTTAGTGGAGGACCTTGGTTTGTTGGAGGTCATATTATTGGTATGGAGAATTGAAGTCCTAATTTTTCACCATCATCAATAAAGGATTTGTTTTCACTTGTGAGGATCCAATTTCCTCATCTTCCTTTATAATGTTGGGATGAAATTAACATTGTTCGTATTGCATATAGGGTTGGTACACCTATGTTCTTGTATGGAAATATGCTTGATTAGGGGTGAAGAGAATTTGCAAGATTTTGTGTTCATATTAATCTTGATGCTCAACTTCCCGCAGGTATTTCAGTTGAAGGGTTTAATGGAAGATTTTTTTCAAAAAAAATTGAATATGAAAAAATTTCATCATTCTGTTTCAATTGTGGTTGAATTGGACATATGCAACTTCATTGCAATAAAAAATGTGGTTAATTAGAAGAAGGTTACTTCTTTACCAAATGTAGAAGTGGAAAATGGAATTATCCTAGGTCAAGTAAATGAAGTGAATCAAGATAATTCAAAAGAACAGTGTAATTATGATTTAATGAATAATATGAAAGATAACAGCTATGGTCCATGAATTCATGTGATTTATGGATGGAATAAATTTAAATCTTTCAAAAATATTTCTTTCAAAAGAAATTCAAAATGAGTCTTTAAAAGACAGAATGTCCTCTGTTGATAAAAAATTCCATGTTTTTTAAAGAGGGTTCTCTAAAACCTATTGCTAAAGTTAAAGAAAAATATATATCTACTTATAGAGTTAAATCTGATTCTGTTTATGTTAAAACTCTTATCATTTCTAAAAATTTGTTGATGAACTTTATAATGAAGATGCTCAAGTAGAATCTATAAAACTATTTGATGTCTCTAATAAATTTGATGCTAGTATACCAAATATAAATTCTCATGAAGAAGTTAAATCTATTGTTAATCTTAAAGAATATCCTTATGAAGAATTTGTAGAGGAAAGTGCTGATTATTTTGCTGAAGTTGTTAATCATGAAGAATTTAACTTGAAAGAAAGTCAAAAGATTTTAGATGTTGCGAAGGTTCCAAATGACGCAGATGTTCCTTATATAGCCGATGCTATAAAAAAATGATGATGATCTAGATGCTGTAAAGAATTATTCAATTGAAGAAGTTACTGATAAAGGAAAATAACTTTTATCATTAGAAGAAGAATATTGTGAACACAATCCAAATTCTAAGGTATCAAAATCATCTTCCATTAAAAAATTATCTAATTATATTCCACTGAATGGTAATGCCTGTAATGATTTTGGAAGTATAAAGGAAATTTCTAATGCTTATAAGGTGTTGGATAACTTTTCCACAAAATCTTCTCAACAAAAGAGTAAATTAAAGAAATTATTTTGATTATTAGGTCCTATTAAGGAAAGTCAAAGGCCTAGAGAGGAGAGGGAAGTCATGAAGGTGATGGAGCCTCATCAACATTTTTTTCTTAATGACTTCCTTATTATTTTGAAATTATAGGGGAGCTAAGAAAAAAATAGCTTCCTTTTATTTGAGAAGTTTGATTTTAGAAAATGGTGTTTTCTTTATTGGTTAAGTGGAAACTATCTAGATACCATGGATAATAATGAAGTTAGACAAATTATTTGTACTAAGTGGGATTTTTTTTCATTTTGTTGCTAGAGGAACTTCATGTGGTATTCTTGCTCTTTGGAAAATGAGTATTTCTTCATTTACTATTTTAAATTCTTCCAATCAATGTATTATTAGTAATTTAAAAGCTCTGAATGGCATTTTCTAGACATTATCTATGGTTTATAGAAATAATGGTCTGTCTGAAAGAAGAAAATTGGAAATTTGATTGAGGAACAAACGTCCAATGACAACACTTGCATTATTGGCAGTGATTTAATTGTATTATATCCAAAGAAATAAAGAAAGGTGGTAAAGGATTTATGTTTTCTCAAGGTACTCAAGAGATGAAGGAATACTTATCAAAAAGTGATTATCATGATATTGGTTATGTTGGTCCTAAATATACATGATGTGATAATAAAGATGGACTTTCTCGTATTTGGGTGAGATTAGATAGATTTTTTTTGAATTCTAAAGTTTTGTTAAATATTCCTTTTACTCTTATGAAACATTTACCATGAGTTGCTTTAGATCATTTTCCTCTTATGCTTAATCTTTTCAATTCAATTAGCTTTAATAAAAAATCTATCATACTTGAGAATTTAGAGTGTTCATATGAAGCTTAATGGAGTGTTATTAAGAAAGGTTGGAGAAAATAATATTTTTGATATGCATCTAATATTCTTCAAAGGAAAGTTAATATATCTCTTAAAACCTTATTTTTCAGAGTAAAAATAAATTGACAGTGCTGAACAACCTAAAGTCGATGTTGCAAAATGACATTTTATTATTGTAAGAAGAGGAAAGCAGTCATAATGGTCTGAAACCAAATAAGCTTCTAGAAATGTTGAAAAAAGTTCATGATTGAACATTACTCTTGCTAGACTTGCAACTTGGTGGAGACAATGTTTAAAATCTCAATGGTTGGAAGAAGGTGACTAAAACTCAATATTTTTCATGCTTATGCAAAAGCTACAAGAAATGGGAATATGATCAATCAAATTTCTCTTTTCAACAGATCTATAAAGAATGATCCTGAAGTTATTCAGTCAGCTTTCAAAATTTTCTTTTAGAACAAATGGACAAAAAAGACTTTTCTCCCTAAATAATTAGTGAACCTTTCTTGTAGATCATCACTTGAATGAAGAAATGAAGTGGATGTTATTATTAGATATCCGTAAAGAAGATCTTTTATCTATTGTAATGAAGATGGATAGTAATAAATCTCCCGATAATGATGTGTTAATGTTTATTTTCTTAAACCTTTCTGGAGAATTATAAATAACAAAGTTTTGAATGTTGTTTAAAATTTATTTATTACAGGTATTATGCTTGATTTTTTGAAAGAAACATTAGTTGTTCTGATTCATAAGGTTCTTGATGCCACTGAATTAACAAAGTTTAGACCCATCAGTTTATGTCAAATAAACAAATTTGTTGTTGGAATGCTATTAAATAGATTGAAGAATTTTCTTCCTCTAATTATTTCTAAACAATAAGAAGCTTTTGTACCAGGAAGATCCATTTCAAATAACTGTTTATTGGCCCAAAAATTCAAATTCTCAAAAGTAAAATTAGGTTCTATGTTAATCAAACTAAACATAGAGCAAGATTATGATAGCATGTGTTTAGAGACATTAAATCAGATTTTATATGTTATGGATTTCACTTTGAAAATGATAAACATAATTATTCAATGTATAAGCTATCCAAAACTCACAATTATCATCAATGAAAGGAAAATGGATTGGGTAAATGCTGAATGTGATTTTAGACATGGATGTTTGTTATGTCCTTGACTATTTATTCCATGTTCTGAATTACTTTCTAAAGTTATTCATGAGAAAGGAAGTGAGCTTGGTATAATATTTGTGCCAAACGTATTAAAGGTTTCTCATCTTCTATATGTTGATGATGTTCTTATTGCAGCTGAAGCCTCAAGGAACAATGCTAAGTTGATTAATAAAATTCTACTGGAATGCTGAAGCTGGACTGGACAGATGATTAATTTTAATAAATTTATGGTGTTGTATGGGAAATTTGTTTCTAGAAGAAGGAAAGAAAATAAAACAAAATTTTGAGATATAATGCTGTTACAGAAATCACCTATTTAGATGTTAATATGGATCTAAGAAGATTAAAAGCTACATTAAAAAAAAGAAGATTAAAAGCTACAAATTTTCAAAATGTTATTGATAAGGCATTGCAAAGACTTAATGTGTGGGAGTCTTAGTCTCTTTTGTTGGATGGATGAATATTGTTGATTAAAACTACTTTTTCATCCATTCATCCTTCTATTATGTCTCACCCTCTAATTCCAAAAGGTGTTCTTGATGATATTGATCGATTATGTAGAAACTTTTTATGGCATAAGGAACAAGGAAGACAAGGGTTTATATGATATTTCTTGGAATTTTCAATGTACTCCTATTAATCAAGGTGGTGTTGAAATTCAAGATGCTGCTAAATGACAGTGTTCGTTAAGGGCCCGAATTGCTTGGAACTTCATTCAAGATCATAATTCTCTTTTAATAAAGTAATTATGGCAAAATATGATAATGATATATTGAACAAAGAAATAAAGAGATGTATATTTAGCTTGGAGAATAATAAAAGATGGGGCTCATTTTTTAAAGCGTATTATAGGATGGAAAGTCACAAATGGATTAAAAATTAATATTACAAATCTTGATATATGTTTAAATAAGGGGACGGCTACTTGTAAGATGAGTTATCTTCAAAATAAATCTGTGTCAATTCTTCTTGATGAAAATGGTCGATGGAAGCATTCTTTATTAAAGAATTATTTTTCTAATGACATGATACAATTAATCTATAAAATTTATATAATATCTTATTATAATGAAGATAAATGAAACTTATTGTTTCAAATTCTAGAAAATCTATTACTCCAATGGCTTTTGAGGATTAAATCAAAGTTTTACAAAAAATCATGAAAAATGTTAAATGGAATAGAAAATTAAAGTTAACTCCAAGAGAAGTTTTATTAGATTGTTAAATAATACTCTTCCTACAAATTTATGGTTAAATTATAAAAGGCTTCAAGATTGTGTTATATGTCCGAGAGCTTGTCAGGAGATTGAAGATGAACATCATATTTCAGTTCATTGTAAAAAGCTAATTGAAGCTTGTGATACTTTTAAACAATGGGGAGTTCACTTACCCAAATTTCTAAATTTTTTCATTGTTGGAATAGTTTGGAGAAAGATGCTACTTCAAAATCTTTACAAGTTAGAATATGCATGTCTTTAGTTTATCATAACTGGAAAGCCAAAAATTGCTTTAAGCATGGAAAAAGTGTTCCTTTATCTTCAATGATCTGAACTCAAATCCTATCTCATTTAATACAACTACAACTTTATCCAAATTTCCATAACTGGGATACAAACCAGCATGAGATGCTGTCAAAAAATTAGCATCCTCCTCCTACAGATTGGATCAAGTTGAATGTTGATGCTTCTCTTATGTAGTCTAACATTGCAAGTATAGCAGGTCTGTTAGTGACCATAAAGGAAGATTTTTTCTAGCATATTAAAAGAAGTTATTTCATTAGAATATTTCACTTTTGGAATTGATAGCTATTTTTTAATTTCAAAAATAGAATTAAAGATTAGATAATTAATAAGAAATGTATCAATATTGAAGGTGATAATGTTAACAATATAAATTTGTTGCGAAATTCAGTAATGAAGACTAAGGATTTTCATAGAAGTATTCATAGATTAGATTTTTCTTTTTTTAGAAGTTTTTAAGAATGTAATTTTTTATTTTGTTTCTAGAGATAACAATAGAGTGGCTGGTTTATGTTATCATCAGACCCTCTTAGGTGATTTGTTTGCGATATTTCTGTTGATGATGTTCAGTTGCGACTCGAGCTCACAAGTTTATATTTTTTATGATAACAAACATTATGCCTCACATCTTTATGTTTCATATTATTTTTTATTCCATACTTATTTTGTGTGTATACAAACATTTTAGGGAGATCACACTCTAGACTGCCAAAGATTTCAAGACAGCTTAGATTAGGGTTTATTATAGTTGAAGTATGCATATTTTATATTTTTCTTGAGTCTGAGAGAGTGTGATTGTAATTGGGTAATAGTACACACACACAAACAAAGAGAGGTTGTATGGGCTTCTTTACCTTACTGTGGGAATAAAAAGAAAGTCACTTTGGTATAGTGCAATACCTAAAGAAGGAGTCTTCAGGGAGTGGACAAAGGTCTAGTTGGACTGAACTACTATAAATTTGGTGTTCTTCTGTTCTCTTTTATTTTCCACATTTTTATTTTATGCACTTTAATATTTTTTGGTTGAAAAATCTTTTGTGAAAATCTTATTCAAACAACTACATATTTTAAGGATCAGAGATTTAATTTTCTAAAAATGGTTTTAAAAAATTCTAAGAAATTTTTAAATAAGCAATCCCCCCCCCCTTGGTTAGCATTGGGATAATTCTATTAGTTTTAACAACCTACACAAACTTTTAAGTTATATCAGAGCAAATTTAAAAAATTAAAGTTTAGATTACTTTTTGAAAAATGATTATGGCTAATAACTCTTTAGCATGAAACCTTATGAGACCATCTTAGACATGTTTACTAGGTTTTCTCAAATAGTAACATCATTGCATGCAGTAGGTAGAGAAGTTTCAAACTTTGAAAAAGTAAATAAATTTTATAATGTCTACCTAAAAAATTTAATGCTAAAGTCACTGCTATAATTGAATCAAAAGATATGAATGATTATACTATTGATAATCTAATTGGCTCACTCATGGCTCACGAGCAAACTGTGAGTCAAAGACTTTTAGATGCATGTGAAATGATAGTTCTAAAAATCAAAGACACGGAGAAAAGCAACACAGTAGATGATGAAAGTAACTAGATCGCATCGATAACGAGAAAATTTGAAAAGCTATTAAAGCACAAGCATCAACATTACTAAAAGAGGAACAAAGGAAAAAATGGTAAAGATATTAAGAATTCCTCTAAAGTAATTTACTTTGGGTGTAGGAAACCCGAACATATGAAGAATGAGTGACTGAAATTAAAAACTCTTATTACAATAGAAAAAGGTAAAAAATAAGCAAATTATAATAAGGGAAAATGATAAAAAGTAAAAAATCTTCTAGGCAGACCTAGCTTTTGATTCATAAGACCAGGAGCAAGATGATGTTCAAAATTTTTGTTTGTGTTGTTAATATGTGCTTGTATGTTTTTTTTTTTTATGAATGTGTTTAATTTTTTGTTTGTTTTTTTTATTTTTTAAGATATATTTACTTATGATCTTTCTATCTATTAGTAGTGGCTAACTTCTCTAAAAATAGCTAAAGTAAGGAAACTCATGATTTTGTCTCTCTATCTCATTTCTTAATGAGGTTATTTTAATTTTGATTTAAAACCTTCATCAAATTATAAATTGGACTTTGAAATTGAACTTTTTCATCTCCCTGCATTTTTTCTATCTCACAGGGATCTTTTACAAGTTGTTGAATTCCCATCATTATTTTCTTAATCAAGCAGTTCATTTTTGTCACTAGAATGGATTTGCTTTAGTCTCTAAAATTATGGAATGGAAGCATATTTATTAAAAAAAAAGAGGAAAAAAAAGAGTCCAAAGCTGAAAAGATGAATAATGATGCTAAAAATGGAAAGATACACAGTGTATCAAAAATCAAATGATGCACAAAGTAATCCAAAAACTAATAAAGAGACATAAAATGAACCCATAATAAGTTAGCTTACCTTTCTTGTATTTCTTAAATTTTAAGAAAACTCTTATATCTATTGATATTTTTGATACTTTAGTTTGAAAATCATGATTCTTGATTCACCAATTTTTGCATTAATCTTCTATTAGATATATTTCATGAAAGAAGTTTCAAAAAGATCAGTGTTTCATTCTCTAATTTGTTCCTTGATTTAGATGTTGACTTAAAAGTTTTTGAGCATTTAAAGGAACTTGATCTTATATTAACAATTTCTGAATTTTTAACCTTTTTCTGGGTTATGCATTGTTAATTCATGCCTTACTAAGTTTTTGAATAAAATCAAGAGGTAACTTAATCATTCCAAGAAAAGTTTTTGATATTTCAAACTGGTTCTTCTAAAGCATCACTACCTGATCAGGGTTTGTTTGATCATTAATATGTTTCTTCTATTTTATTTTTTCTGTGCTCCTCTTCTTTCTAATAATGCCAAAGGGGGAGAATGTACTATTATATTTATTTTTGTACTATTATATTTATTTTTGTATAAAAAAGTTTAAATTAAAAAGAAAGAAAATTGTTTTAGTTTTCTTTTATTTTTAAATAATTATATTAGTAAGGGGGAGATTAGGAGAGAGATAAAACTTAATTTGCAAATTTAACTAGTAATATTTGCCATCATAAAAATATGAGAGATTGTTGCAACTCGAGCTCACAAGTTTATGTTTTTGATGATAATAAAGATTATTGCTCACATCTTTATGTTTCATAATATTTTTTATTCTATACTTGTTTTGTGTGTATAATAACATTTTAGGAAAATCATACTCCAGACTACCAAAGATTTCAAGACAGCTTAGATTAGGCTTTACTGTAATTGAAGTCTGCACATTTTTTATTTTTCTTAAGTTTGAGAGAGTGTGATTGTAATTGGGTAATTATGCACACACACACAGGGGGAGAGTGTAAAAACTTTATATTTTAAAACTAATAATACTGTATGATTTATAAATCATACTAGATGACTTATCATGGTATTTCCTCTAAAACTAAGTTAATCAAATCATTCCTAAAAATTTTGAACTGTTCATACTTTACGAAATAGGGTTTGTACAGACATTCCACAGAGTACAAAATGGAGTTGTCCATGTTCATACCAAATAAAGTGTGATTTGGTTAAATAGTTCATATTTTATGAAGTGGAGTTCATACAGATGATTCATAGAGTATGAAATGAGGTTCGTAGATAATCGTACCAGACAAATTTGTTCAGTTTGAACTATTTCATACAGTGTGATGTCAGTTTGTACAAACTACTAATAAAGTACAAAATCAGTTTCATACATGAATTTTTTGAACTGTTTATATAGATAGTTTATACGAGATTGTATGGGATGATCCATGATTGTACTATATGATCTGAGGATGATTTTCTTACAATTTTTATTTTTTTGATGATTTTTCATGTCTTTTCATATAAGAAGTCCAGGAAGTTATAAGTAAACACCTTTGTTGTGAATTTCTTTTGAGAGTGGCCATTGAGTGTGAGTGTTTGGGAGAGATTATAAGAGTAAAGTGTGAGAGTTTAAGTGAGGGGGAGTTATGAGGGATTCACAAGGTTACCCAAAGCGAGGATCTCTTTATCTCCTTCAAGTTTCTTCCTATCTCCTATGGAGGTTCTTAAGTGAAGCTCTTCAACATTATGTCATAGGTTCTCTTCCTTCATAAAGAGGGTGAAAAAGGATGACGGGTTCTTTGCCTTCATCAGGAGGGTGAAAAAGGACAATGGTTCTCTACCATCATTGGGAGGGTGAAAAAGGATGACGGTTCTCTACCTTCACCAGGGAGGGTGAAAAAGTACAACTATTCTGTACCACATTGGGTTGGTGAGAGAGAGTTTGTAAAGGCTTCTCCACCTTACTATGGGAGCAAAAGGAGTATCACTTTAGTACAGTGCAATACCTGAAAGAGTCTTCAAGGAGTGGACCTAGGTCTAATTGGACTGAACCACTATAAAATTTGGTGTTCTTCTATTCTCTTTTATTTTTTGCATTTTTATTTTATGCACTTTAATGTTTTATGGTTGTAAAATTTTTTGTGAAAATCATATTCAAACAACTTAATATTTTAAGGATTAGGGATTTAATTTTCTAGAAATAGTTTTAAAAAATTCCAAGAAATTTTAAATAACTAATTTACCCCCCTCTTGGTTAGCCTTGGGATAGTTCTATTAGGTTTAACAACCTAAACAAACTTTCACGTTCTTCCTTCAAGTTTTGATGACTTGATTTAGAAGGAATGTTATAGTTTTACTATCAAATAGTAGTTTATTTCTTTTTTCTTATGTTTAATGCTATTTGCTTATTTAAAAAAAAAAACTAAGGGTATTTTGTTGCGGATCTATTTTAATGGTTTATGATTTTGATGATAGCAAATACTCTTATTTCTCTACGACTGCCTTATCTACTGACATTTCAGGTTCACATGATCGGACTGCAATTTGGAATTAGCTTAAGATTGGGTAGATTAGGTCTGAGTCAGTTTGTACCTTTTTCCTTTCTAGAGTCTATTGTATTTGGTGTGGCTCCTGATGATTTGTAACTTGGAAGTTTTTTTGTTGTTCCCTAAAGATTTCTATTTTTGGTAACATCGTCCGGGATGATATTTATATCGGCCTAGACGATCTATTCAAAAGGAGAAACCCTAATTAGGGCATCCTCATTAAAGCAGCCGTCATTATGCAAAATATATCGTCCTGGATGATTTTGTATTGGCCAGACGATTGGATCAAAACAGAAAGAATCTGCCACCAGATCTATTTAGGAATTATTTATTTTTGGACATCGTCCAGGTGGATCGTCCAGGACTATAAAATATCATTTAGGATGATCCAGGATAATTTTTCCAAAATTTTTCTGGAATTTAAGGAAAGCAATTATGACTTGATTGCATGATAAAATCATCCTAGACGATCGCCAGATCGTCCTAGCCGATGTGCTGGACGATTGGACATCATACAGCTCTTTTTCGGGGCGATGTTCAGGATGATATTCCATGATTTGTTTTGATCGTCAAGGATGATATATTATCGTCCTAGATGATATGAACAAATTTCTTCTGATCGTCTCAAATCGTCCTTGGTGATTGGGCTTAAATTGCACTGATCGTACAGGATGATATTAATATCATCCTGGACAATAATATCGGTAACTTGCATTAATGAGCTCATTTTGAGATCTTCTATTTAAGCTATGACATGACACATTATAAGTGTCTTTGGCAGCCATTGTAGCTTCATTATTTTGAGGGAAACTTGAAGAGAGAGCTTGAAAGGGAGTGAGGAAAGGGTGGAGTTTGAGAGTGGGAGAAGATCTTATGAGGGGGGACTCAAGGGAGTGTGGAGGGGGTTCCACATGGTTGCTCCGGTAAGCTCGCACCTGAATAATGTTGGATTCAAGGCTTATCTCGAGAGAAGTTCACCAAAGAAGAAGATCTCTTTGGTGTCAAAGGACCCGGCGACCCCGCCGCACCGTGGAAGGTGGAAGTGATTTTGTAAGGTCTTCTTTGCCTAGCTGTGGGGGCTAAAGGAGATACACTTAGTTTAGTGCAATACTTGGAGGGTGCCTCCAAGGAGTGGATGCAGGTCAAGGTTTGATCGAACAACTATAAATCTAGTGTGTGTTCTTTCCTTTATTACTTCCGCATTTAATTTCTGTATTGTTGATTTCTTCGTGGTGATTTTGGTTTGTAGTTTTATTTTAAAAGATCTTTAACAACCAATTCACCTCTCTCTTTTTATCCTTGGGCCAGTTCATAAGGGCCTAACATCCCTAACTAACTTTCAAGTGGTATCAGAGCAGTATTCATAAAATATAGTTTTTAAAAGCTTTTGAATTTCGATCCATGGCTAATTTTTCAAATCATAATATTGCGAAAGATTATTCAATCACCAGACCACCTTTGTTTGAAAATATTACATTTGATTTTTGGAAAATTCGTATGTCTATTTTTTTGCAATCGATTGATTTTTGCATGTGGCATATGATTTTAACTAGGTATTCATCACCGTCACATATTTTAGATGGAATTAAAACTAATATTTCTTTTAGTTAATGGAATAGAAATGAACGAATCGATGCTCAATTGAATGCAAAATCTTTAAATTACTTTTTCTGTGCTTTAAATTCTAAAGATTTTATGTTAGTATCCACGTGCACTACTGGTAAGGAAATTTGGGATAAACTACACACCATATACAAAGGCACTAGTGAAATCAAGCAATCCAAGTTGAATATGTTAATGCATGATTATGAACTATTTTTCATGAAACCTTATGAGACAATCTTAGAGATGTATACTAGGTTTATCCAAATTATAACATCATTGCATGCCTTAGAAAAAAAAATTTCAAATTTTGAAAAAGTTAACAAAATTCTTCATTGTCTACTAAATAAGTTTGATGCTAAAGTAATTGCTATTTGTGAATCAAAAGATTTGAATAAATATTCTATTGATAATTTGATTGGCTCACTCATTGCCTACGAGCAAAGTTTGGGTCAAAGACTTGTGGATGCAGGTGAAACTATTGTTCTAAAAGCTGAAGATACGAAAAAAGATAGCTTAGTTGGTGACGAATGCAATGACTTGTCAAGCAAATCAAAAAGCTCACAAAAGCATAAGCATGAACAAAAGTAGAATAAAGGTAAAAATGGTAAGGATGTTAATATTTCTTCTGACATTATTTTCTTTCGTTGTAGGAAGCCAGGTCATATGAAAAATCAGTGCCCTAATTTAAGAATTCTTCCAGCAAAAGAAAAGGGTAAAGCGAAGCAAATTTTAAACTGGGAAAATAATGAAAAGCAAAAAATCTCTTGGTCAGACCTGGTTTCTGAAGCATCGGACCAGGAGGAAGATGGTGCTTAAACCTTTGTTTGTATTTTTTTTTTGTTTGCATGTTTTGTTTGATCTTTTGTTTGTGTTTTTCTTTTTTTTAATCTTTTTCTTTCTTTTATTTTTTCATTATTTTCTTTTTGGGTTTCTCTCTGATCAACACACAATCACTTTTCTAAAAAATGAAAAATCTACCTCCTGTATTTTTCTTGAATTCTTATGAAAGTTGTTGTTAATTTCTCTAAAAATAGTCAGAGGAAGGGAACTCATGATTTTGTTTCTCTTTTTCTCTTCTTAAAGAGGTTATTTTACTTTTGATTCAAAATCTTCATCATATTTTAAATTGGATTTTGAAACTAATTTTTTTTTTCATCTCTCTATATTTTTTCTATCACATAGGAATCTTTTGCAAGATTAATGAATCCACCTTAAAATTTTCTTAATCAAGATTGTTCGTGTTGTCAATAATTTGGGTTTACTTTAGTTTTGAAAATATAAGAAAGAAAACATATTTTTTGAAAATAATAATAAAAAAATGGCCAATGATGCCAAACCAAAAGATGCGCAATGACGCCAAATTTAAAAAAATACACAAAGTGTATTAAAAATCAAAAGATGCTCAAAGAGCCATTCAAGTGATAAAGGGCATAAAATGAGCCCACAAAAATATATGCTTATTTTTTCTTATACTACTAAAAGCTTAAGAAAATCCTTGATATATTCGAAACTTTTGCTTAAAAATCTTGGTTCTTGATTCAGCAATTTATGCATTGATCTTCTATTACATATGTTTTATGAAAGGAGCTTTGAACAACTAATATTTCTTTTTTCCATTTATTCCTTGATTTGGATATTGAATTAAAAAGTTTTTTGAGCCTTTAAAAGAACTTGAGCTTAGATTAACAACTTATGAATTTCTTACTTTTTTTGGATTATGCGTTGTCAATCCATTCCTCACTAAGTTTTTGAATAAAATCAAGAGGTAACTTTCTCATTTTAAGAATATTTATTCTGTTCACTAGATCAGGGATTGTTTTTGTCTTTTAATCATTTTGTTCTTATTGTTTATGCACATTCTCTTTTTGATAATGTCAAAGGGGGAGAAAGTACTATTGTTGAATTTTGTACTATTTGTATCTCTTTTCTCAAAAAATTAAAAACAACAAAAATATTTTTATCTCTCCTATTTTTAAAGTATTATTCTATTTAGGGGGAGATTAGGAGAAAATGTTCCTTTTTGGAAAATTCAAATTGAATTATTTTCCACCATAAAAAAGGGGGAGATTGTTGCGGATCTATTTTAATAATTTATGATTTTGATGATAGCAAACACTCTTATTTCTCTACGACTACCTTATCTACTGATATTTCAGGTTCACACGATCGGACTGCAATTTGGAATCAGCTCAAGATTGGGTAGACTAGGACTGAGTCAGTTTGTATATTTTTCCTTTCTCGAGTCTATTATATTTTGTGTGGCTCCTGATGATTTGTAACTTGGAAGTTTTTCTGTTGTTCCCTAAAGATTTCTATTTTTGGTAACATCATCTAGGATGATATTTATATCAGTCTGGACGATCTGTTCAAAAGTAGAAACCCTAATTAGGGCATCCTCATTAAAGCAGTCGTCATTATGCAAAACATATCGTCCTGGACAATTTTGTATCGGCCAGGACGATAGGCTCAAAACAGAAAGAATCTGACGCCAGATCTATTTAGGAATTACTTATTTTTGGACATCGCCCAGGTGGATCATCCAGGACTATAAAATATCATCCTGGAAGATCCAGAACAATTTTTCCAAATTTTTTTGGAATTTAAGGAAAGCAATTATGACTTGATTGCATAATCAAATCGTCCTGGACGATCGCCAGATCATCTTGGCCGATATGCTGGACGATTGGACATCGAACAGCTCTTTTTTAGGGCGATGTTTAAGACTATATTCCACGATTTGTTCTGATCGTCCAGGATGATATATTATCATCATAGACGATATGAACATTTTTCTTCTGATCATCTCAAATCGTCCTGGCTGATTGGGCTTAAATTGCACTGATCGTACAGGACTATATTAGTATCATCCTAGATGATAATGCCGGCAAATTACATTAATGAGCTCATTTTGAGATCTTCTGTTTAAGCTATGACATGACACTTTGTAAGTGTCTTTGGCAGTCATTGTAGCTTCATTCTTTTGGGGGAATCTTGAAGAGAGAGGTTGAAAGGGAGTGAGGAAAGGGTGGAGTTTGAGAGAGAGAGAAGATCCTGTGAGGGGGACTCAAGGGAGTGTGGAGGGGGTTCCACACGGTTGCTTTGCCAAGCTCTCACCTGAATACCATCGGATTCAAGGCTTGTCTCGAGGGAATTTCACCAAAGAAGAAGATCTCTTTGGTGTCAAAGGACCCGGCGACTCCGCTGCACCGGGAAAGGTGGAAGTGATTTTGTATGGGTTTCTCCTCCTAGCTGTGGGGGCTAAAGGAGAGACACTTAGTTTAGTACAATACTTGGAGGGTGCCTCCAAGGAGTGGACGTAGGTCAAGGTTTGACCGAACCACTATAAATCTCGTGTGTTCTTTCCTTTATTACTTTCGCATTTAATTTCCGCATCATTGATTTCTTCGTGGTGATTTTGGTTTGTAGTTTTATTTTAAAAGATCTTTAACAACCAATTCACCTCTCTCTTTTTAGCCTTGGGCCAGTTCATAAGGGCCTAACATCCCTAACAAACTTTCAGATTTTTTATTTTTGGTCTAAACTAATTCCAAATCTCTTAAAATCTTACCTGAGTATTATGAATAACTCCTATGGATGATTATAAGTGTTTTGACCAAACCTAAGCTTAGTTGAACAAGAAAACTGTTGACTGAGCTAGGGTGACCAGTTAGATCCAATTCTGAATGAGTGATGATCAAAGGAATTTGATAAATATTAGAGTTCATTTAGGGCTTAATTGGTGTTAACTAGGGTTGATGATCAATTGATTTAGGTTGGGCTAGCTTAACTAGGTTAGATGGGTCAATTGATGATTGAAGGATCCAAGTGAAGTGGTTTGGGTTTTGATTAAGGTCAAGGAGTTAGTGCACTATATAAGGCAATGCACTAAGTAACTTGATTGTAGTGCAAGGTTGTAATCTTCTAGGTGATTGTTGTTTAATAAATGTTGAATGTATAAGTGATGATTGAATAACATGACTGGATATCTAGGCTGTCTGTGAGTCAACTGTATATAGGTTTAGGTTAATTGAAGGTTTATTATATCGTTCATTTGTAGCACAGATATTTTAGATATGGTGATTATAAATCATGAGTGATTATAGATCAAGGTGATTATGACTCAATAATTATATATATATATATATATATATAAACTTAAGATTAAAATAAATCAAACCTTAGTTTCTTTTCTAAGATAAGGGAAAATTTTGTAGATGCAAACCTAAGTTTTAAACATTGGTTTAGTTTCATAATCAAAAGATAAGTGATTATTTTTTTTATCCTTAACGGTAATATGAATATTCCTTATATATAATTAATTATGAAATAAATATATAAATTTATTTTCATGATTAAATGATAATTGAATATTTCTTTTATCCTTATGGATAATTTGAATACTCCTTATATAGTTTGATTATAATAATAAATTCATTAATATACTTCCATAATTGAAATGATAAATTAATATTTCTTTTTATCCTTATGGATGAATTAAATATTCCTTATGCATTTTTTATTATGGAAATATAGTCATTGATTTAGTTTCATGATAAAAATAATAGGTGAATACTTCTTTTATCCTCAAAGATAAATTGAATATTCCTTATGATGTGTTTGATCATGAAAATAAATTGAAAGTTTCCCTTCTCAAATTAATAGTGAGAATTTCATCTGTCCTTAAAAAAGGTATAATGTCAATCTATGTAGATTTGACTAAAGAAACTTGAAAAAAATTTAAAGTAAATTTTATGTGGGAACAAGGAAAATTTGTTCAAAGATTTTTTTGGCAATGCAGCTCAGGATAAACTTCTCTCTACATCTTTAGTGAAGACTAAACTTTTAAAGTAAATATAGATTTAATTAAATGTTTGTGCTATTAGATTTCATCTAGATGCATATTTATTTAAATTTCAGTCATGTACATGTATGGTTGGTTCAGTCTTGTGTGCCATGCATGATACAATATTGTATAGTCTTGTATATCACTAGCATGTCTACCCAATTCAGCCATGTATATGCTTGATTTGCTCAAGTTTTCATTCTTTCATGTTTATTTAAATTTGAGCCTATGTTTACATGATTAAGCAAGTCTTAGTGTTACTTAGTTTTATCTTAAAAACCAAGCAGACTGGCCCAACAAAAATACCAAATTATCATAGGTTTAGTAGGGGTTCTTCCCGTTTATAGTCTTATATTTTCAAGTGCAATTAAATGTCTATTTAAACTTCAAACATTGAGTTATGGTTACTTGGTTTCATCCTAAAAACCCAGCAGACTAGGCCAATTGATATATTGAATCAGTCCTAGGTCTAATAGAGGTTTTGCCTATTTTCACTACAAAAAAACTATTTTTTATAAATAGTAGGCCACCAAAAATAGCGACAAAAATCCCTATTGATTCTACAATGGAAATTGGGTAGAAGTAACCAATGGATGTTCCAATAAAACTTTCTTCGGAATATTCTAGTGGTCTTTCAGTAGGAAAATCAATCAATAACTTAAACTGACCTATATAATTTTCTTCAAAAAGTTTATTGCTAAATTTATGCTAGAAAATATAATGGCTTACTTCAGGCCTACAAATTATTTCTGACAGAATTTTTGCTGGGATGTTTTGGTAAAACTGTCCACCAGAATTATTGCCAGAAAAGTCATATATCACCCAACACCATCCCATTATGCAAAATTTCTTTTGAAGCTCTCGTTCTGCTCCCATTTTTGAAATTAATCTCTCTCTCTCTCTCTCTCTCTCTCTCTCTCTCTCTCTCTCTCTCATGTTATTCATCATCGATTTGTTTGACACCACCCTCATCCCGTGCTCCATTCATCGTCGGTTGTTTGACTCCACCCTTATTCATCTAGCATGCTCTTGCCTTCACTGTCTGCAACTTTTCTCACCATAATTTTTGTAACATATATGAATATAGTATATGATTGCATTAGAGAGGGTTATTTTAAAATATGGTTATTTCATTATATTATTTTTAAAAGAAGTGAAAGATGTAAACTTGTAAACTACCATGAAGGCTGTTGCAAGTTAATGTGGCTAGTAGTTCTTATATTCTTCTAACTATAGTAGTATAAATAAAATTGGTTGCTTAATCAACTGATGCTGAGCAAATCAGGCTAACTCTATGTTGCAGGTTGATACAGTTATTCTAGTGCATCAATTTTAGGTCATCTAAATCCATAACATTCCACTAATATTTTAATAAACTAAATTTTTTATAATGAATTTTTTGAAATATTTAGAAGCGAGCATGTTGATACATTTATGGAGTACAAAGTATTTGAAGGAAACTTGTTTAGTTGAGAAATTGCTAAAGCATGATGTGCTGAGTCCTTTCTTAAGAAATTATTTTTAGAATCTTAACATATTTCTTGAGCTTCTTATTATTTTAAAACTCCATTTGAGGTCTCAAATAAGGTTGATAAATAGTGAAGCAAGTTAGGAAAATATAATTCATGTGACACTCCATATATAAACCTTAAGAAACATCATATGACATGAGTGCGGTGAGTGTAATGAAGTTAAAAATGAAAGGCACCAAAGAAGTCTTACAGTTAGTGAAAACTAATAAAATTACTCATTTGAATGAAAATTTTTAAGGCAAAATTACTTATGTTAACTTGATAAAATATAGAAACAAAATATCAAGGGAACTTGTAAATTAATAATCCTTGTGATGATTAAATAGGATCTGATTCTAGTAATTAATTATTCTAAACTAATATAATGTAAGAAACTATATAAAGGAAGCCTTTAGAAGTGATTTTAAAGTAGCCAAACACTTTATAAAGCTTGATTTTCTGCACATGCTCAGAAGGGAAGATTTTCAAAGTGTATAGCAAACTCTAATTAGTAGTGTCTCCAAATCATTAATACAAATGCAATTTCTAATAACTTTATATTATGTGTAGGATAAATTCTTCATATTATGGATAATAGGAATAAAGGATGTTAGACGTATAACTGATTGGCACAAGGATGGAAGATAATAATAGATGTGTTCATTATTGGGGTGAATGTTTTCATCCAGACAGCCTATCAACAGACTTACTTTATCTTGGATGGAAGGTTTCATTATCCATGTTTTAAACATAAAAATCGAGTGCACCCCATACGAGATGAGGTAATTTGATCTATATCATAGAGGATTTATGACAAAATATTTGTATTGGACTTCTCATTGTGAGTACAAGCCACATTTTGACTCTCAATGTGACATGTATATAAGTTATAATATAGTTTAGGAAGAAAAAATTCTAACACTTGAGGACTTAGTTTACGATGAAATTGAGACATAATTTGAATAATATATAGAAGACTCGCCAAATATGGAGGCACAAAACTTCTAGGATTTCTTGCAAGCTACTCAACAACCAATTTAGAAGGGGTGCACTACACACTAAGAGTTATCTATTGATATGAAGATGTTGAGCATCAAGATAGAATATAATGTCTCCTGTTAATGTTTTAATTAATTCATTGGGCTATTTAAGTTGACCAACTCAGCAGATAATATCATTCCTATAGATTTATATCAGACTAAGAAATTGGTTTCCAAACTTGATATGGTATATACAAAAATACATTATTATGTTAAAGGATGCATGTTATGCCACAAAGATGATTTATTAGAGATTGTGTGTCGCCATTACAATGTGCTAAGATTTAAACCAATGTCTTAGATGAACTTAAAGAAGAAGGATATAAAAGTCAATAGGATATTTTACTTACCCAGAATTCCTAGACTGTAACATTTATATGCATCTATGTGCTAAGCTACAAACATGATATGACATAACAAATATATCTCACTTAATGTTTCCTCAACACCTTTGTCAAAAAGCCGCCTAGAAACACTTTGACCATACACATCCTACTTTTTCCACAGAATAAAAAATTTAAGATTAGGATTATGCACATATGATTTTTCTCCATTTATCCAATATGATTCACCTTACTCATGTTGGCCCATGACACTCACTCCTTATAATCTTCCTCCAGAGTTGTGTATAGACATTATATATATTTCTAATACTGATCATTCTATGGCCACATAATTTAAAAGTAAAGATCAGTGTAATCTTATAACTTTTAATCAATGATTTAAATTTATTGGGGAGGTTAAAGTTAGTAAATATGATATCTCCACCAAATAAAACTTCATAATGAGGAAATCATTACTTTGTATAATTGGAGACTTTCTTGCATACAATATGCTTTTGGGTTGGAACACTTATGAAAGGTTAGCTTGTCCATACTGCACAAAATTTTCTTAGACATTCACTTTGAATAATAGAGGAAAAAAAATTGGGTTTGACTGTCACCACATGTTCTTACCTATGAACCATCCTTTCAGGAGAAATAAGGATGTGCTAAAGGTAAAATGATAATGTTGCGGCCTCATCGAAGATTAACAAGTGAAACAATATTTGAAAGAGTATGGTGTATGCCCATGTTAGTTGATTCTCTAATGCTAGATGATTACAAATTTCTAGGGTATGGAGTCAACTACAATTGGACTAAAAAGGGTATTTTTATCCTTGCCATATTATAGATAAACTTGACCAGTCATAACTTAGATGTGATGCATATAAATAAAATATTTTTGATTGTATTCAACATGGTGATGTAAATCAAGGATAAATCTAAATATAATATAAATTAAGGATGTACATAAAAGAGTTTTGTAGGATAAGAAATCTAGAGATGAAGGATGATGGAAATGGAAAACTTCTAAAACCAAAAGTGTCGTTCACCTAGACTTTAGAGTAGAGAAGAGTAGTTTATGAATGTGTGTAGACTCTAAAGGTATTTAATAGATATTCTTCCAAAATTAATAGATGATAACATGAGATTTTTGATATTATTTGGATTGAAAAGTTATGACTGTTATATCTTCATGCAATGTTTGTTACCCTCTCCCTTTAGCTTTTTGCCATATTCAATTTTAAATCCCTTGATTGAGCTATGTATTTTCTTTAAAAATTTATGCTCCACAAAATTTAATGCAGAGCACTTGATTCATATGGAGAACAATAATACTTTTATTTTGTGTAAACTTGAGAAGATATTTCCTCCACCATTTTTTGACTCCATGGAGCATCTACTTGTACACTTACCATATGAGGCTATAATTGGTGGACTTGTTCAATATCAATGGATGTATCCTTTTGAGAGGTAGCTTTCCTACCTAAATATAAAATCTTACATATGTATATTAAGAAGTTATCAATAATAAGCATACATCATATAGGTATTTAAAGAAACCTAAGAAGATTGTTAAGAACAACACACATCCTAAATGATCAATTTATGAAACATATTTATTATACGAGAACCTTATTTTTCTTATATTACTTTGACCCATTATTTAAATCAATAAGGAGTATTTTAACTTAAAATTTGGGTCATCCATATTCATGTAAATCTTCAACTATATCTCTTTTCAATGATTGTGGTGAGCTCATACGCTAGCACCGTGCGTTATTTGATAGATAATGAAATGAGAGCTACCACATTGCATGCCTTATGTAATTGTGATGAATATGAGCTATATCTTTAGTATGTATGTGTTAACTTTCCATAAATTTGTAACTCATAAATCAAAACTACTTAAAACCTATAGGACTTTCATTAATGGTTTGAGTACATCAATATTAGCAGAAGTTTAAAGATAGTTGAAACAAAATTTCCAAATTGGTTCAAAAATATTATATTTATTCTTACTACCAATTTATACTTATTTTTCTTAATGGATTAACACAGTAAACATTTTAATAACATACCTACATTTCATAACTTAATTAGGTCCACACTAAGGCCAATGATTTATAGTATCATGGACTATTGGATTCAGTTTGTGACCAAGTAGATTAATAAAATGTTGGCCTTTTTTGGCTCAATGGCTACATATTCCAAACAATATATTGGTGTGAAGGTAGGAAGAAATTTTTTTTTGGTATTTATGTAAGAGGGAACACCCATACAAGTGATAATTTTGAGTATTATGGGGCCTTACAGGAAGTATTATAGTTGGAATATCTAAGTGATAGAAAGAAATTATATATTTTAATTATGATTGGTTTGATCCATAGTAGAATAGAGGTATAAAAGTACATCCACTTTACTTTATAATAGAAGTAAAGTAGGTCAGGAGATATGCAAAGTTTAACCTATTTATTATTGCTAGCCAGGTAAGCCAAGTCTACTTTGCTAACTATCATGGTAGATTATAAGGAAAATAAGTTTGACTCATAGTCATCAAGACCAAACCTAAGGGAGTCATTGACAAAATCACATCAACACCACCAAAACATCTAAAAGAGATTATGCCAAACTTAAAACAAGTTGCTAATGATGTCGACAATCAAATTACAACTAATGAAAGTGAGTTGCAATTATACGAGATAGATTTAAACGTTGAGGAAAATTATGAGGGATATGTTGGTGGTGAAGATGAATTGTCATCATATTGAAGTGAATCAAGTAATGATTAGCAAATAGAAGGGAAATATATTAAATGTCTGTAGAAGTTAATTTAAATTTTAATGGCATTTTAGTAGTTACTTCAATTTATTTATTATTTCTCAGCTTTATTTTCACATCATAGTAGTACTTATGATTTATATTAAGTACTTGATTTCTTTTTGATAGAATAGTAGTAGTTAACTCAATTTGTTATAGTTTATGTTGCTAATTTTTTTTTTATATATATTTTGCAAATGGCTTTTGGTAATGAGTCCCCTAACAATTAATCAAGAATATCATTGGTAGGTGCAAGAAGGTGACTAGTGGCTCATTTGGTAAACTTATACGCACTAAGGGGACCTCTTCTTCATAAACTTTCACTTAAACTTAGCCAAGACTACCTTTACCTACTCCTCCAGGTGGTAGTACAAAAATTTACTGTATAGAACCCCATATCTATAACTCCATTCTACCCTTACTAACCCCCACCACCTTCTCATATTTTAAAGAACATAGTGTTCAACCAGTTTTAAGTGCCATAAGATATTATTCAATAATTTGTAGGCTCATATTTGTAATGCTACCAATCCTCCAAAATTGAGATAGATGGATAGCATAAAGTCCTTCATTTTAATTAAGTGTTTTGGTCCATAAAGCTTTAAAATCAAATACACTTTTACCCTCATGAAAAGAATCAAACACAAGAGTATAAAAGATTAGTAAATATTTTATTAATGATTTTTTTATTTAAATTGGTTTATTAATAATTGATTTATTAAGATTAGAAATTTATATTTACAATATATCAATTTCATTTTTGGCGTTGTCACAATGGCCACGAGGACAAAGGCTTCCTAAGGGTATGTAGCCCTGTAACCCGAGGTACTCCAACCTAAAAACTTTATTGATAAAGTGTTGGTCATTTAATTTACTATTTTTATTTGATTTAATTCATTAGGTTGATGCATTATTGAAATTTTAATGATTTATTGAATTTTTATATTTTAATGAAAAGTTTAATACAATTATGTGGGGTCCATTTCTTGACTTTTTTTCTTTGCAAAAGTTTCTAATATTTTTATATTTTTTTATAAATACTAGATTAGATTATGAATCCAATGCTTTTGAGTTCAATGGATTTGGATTTTTCTAGGCTTAATTATGGATTTTACCAGTTTAGTATTTATTTGTGTGAATTAAATTTGGCCAAATAATTGACTTTTTGATCTATAATTATTTTAGAGTTTTTATATATTCTATAAATATTAGACCCATGTATGAAACTAATTCCATTGAGTTTGTTGGATTTAGACATTTCGATGATAAGTAATGAAATTTTAAAGTTTGATGCATTTTATGTTAGAAATTCGGCCCAAATGCTGACTTTTTTATTTATAGTGATTTATGGAGCTTTTATATTTTTCACAAATACTAGACCCATAGAAGATTCCAAATCCATTGAGTTTTCTAGATTTCATATTTATCGTAATTAGTTATGAATTTATGAAGTTTGGTGATTTAATGAATTTATTTAATTAGAGTGCTTTTCTTATTTTTTACCAAGTTAGCTTCAAACCTTTTGAAAATTTTCCCAAATATCAGGAATGACTCCTACAAATGATTTCAAGTGCTTGAAACTTATTTGGTATTTTAATGACTTTTAAATCATTTATTTTAATTATTTCTTGGATTTTTTTCATATTAAATTAAAATTAATTTTGATGAATTTTTTAAGGGGATTTTATTTTACTTATGTTAAGCTTTTAATTGTGAGCATTTTGATATATTAAATGTAACTTTTGGATTTAATATAGATTTATTGTGATATTTTAAAAAACCTAGGACAATTATGTATGTGAATCTTCATTTCACTAAATGATTGACCAAATAACCTCCAAATACAATGAAATTTGAAACATACATAAATGAATGCATGTGCGTCAAGCTTACTAAATTTCGGCTCATCAAAGCGTCTTTAGGTTTCAAATTAATCTATCAAAGTTAAATGCATCTACAGCTTTGATTTTTTTTAGGAGCTACACTAACTATATTTGGGTGAAATTAGTGGATAGTTAACCCTTGAATGAATATAAACACATTATAGAAAGATTTTAAGAAATTTATAAATACTATAAGAGTTATAAATTTTGAAAGTTATGGGTCCAAAATAAACACATCACTTTAGAAATTAAAATTACAATAATCCATAGCTCACCATGACTTAAAAAAATTATAAAAGGTAAATAACTTGCTTTAGAATCAAGTCGAAAAATTGAGCTCTCTTGAACCATTGGATCTTGAGAAAATTAAGAAAATAAGAAAATGTTCATCTCTAATTTTTATAAGATCTTTGGGTCAAACATTGTTGGAAATATTTTTAGAAAACTAGGGTTAAAGCACTTTCCAATGAGCCCAAGATCACTCAATTTGAAGTTAATTTAAATTTAACATGATTTTATAAAGTTATAAGCATTTAATTTATTTTTAAAATCAATTTAATTGAAAGAAAATTATGGTTAATAATTGGAAAGAGAGAGAGGGAGGACAATTTTGGTGGTGGTTAGCCATGTGGTGAGCTATTTCATGGCACTTATGCATATCAGCCAGGCCGCATCGATCGTTGGATCAAATGTAGGAGAAATAGAATTCCTGGATGAAGCCACGTATCCTGTGTGATCCCAAAACTAGCATAGGTTCAAAACTCAAAGCTTTTAAACATGGTTTTATAAAATTGGGTCATCTAATTGGCCGATCAAATTACTTAAATTATATCAGATTTGTTTATTTCAATTTAATCTAAAATTTTTAAATGCTAATAACTTTCAATCCATCCGTCCTAATTTGAAAAAATTTGAACCAGAGGATCATTGCGCCCAAGAATTTCAATCCCTAGTGTTTGGAGGCTCTATGCATTGAGATCTTAGGGTATTTTCATTTTTAATTTTAATTAATAAATGGAGATAACTCACTAACCTTTGGCTGGATTTGCAAGATCTTGAACTCTATGGCAGGTTTGGAAGATCTTCTTCAAGTACCTAGAAGACTCCAAGAGCTAGATTATACTAGATTAGAAGTTGGCTTTAGATTATCCTTTCTTTCTTCTCTTTTCTCTCTCTTAATGGTTTGGATTTTTCTTGAACTGTTCAAGGCCATGCGAAGCTATGAAGTGGCTAGGGGATTGCTATGTGTCTGGGGAACTAGTTTGATCAACCATTTTCTCAAGGAAAGAGGGGGTATTTATAAGAGAGTTAAAATAGGATGGAGGGCTTAGATCTTGCCACCTAAGCTAAGGCCAATAGCCATTTAAGCTGGAAACTAACCAGTGGGATCAATGAAAAGTTCTTGAGAGTTTGAGAGTACATGGGTTATTATTGGTGAAGTTATGGTTGAACTAATGATTGGAGAGAGAAAGTTTTAAAAAAACTTGCCACATTAGCAGATGAGGTGGAATGAGCTTGACAAGTTATAGCATAAATATTTTGGAGTCTATTTAAAGCATTGGTTGGGTCTAATTGGGTTGGACAAAGACCCAATTAGGGAATTTAATTTTATAAGGGTTTTTTTTTTCTCATAAAAACCCCTTTTTGGTCCACTATGTTCAACCCAAGTGGCTAAATCAGGTGGGCCTAAGAACTCAATCTTTTCTGGAATAATTCATTTCTTTACTTGACTTATAGAAGATCAGATATCATGTTTAGTGCTTATTTATATGCTAGATTTTAATCTGATCTAAATGAATCACATTTGATAACAATTAAAAGGATTCTGAGATATCTTTTGGGAACTCAAAACTTAGGGATTTGGTATCCTAAGCATAGCTCTTCATTTGAAATAATTGGATATTCTGATTCAAATTTTGTAGGATGTAGGGTTGATCAGAAAAGTACATCTGGAACTTATCAATTCATAGGAAAATGTTTAGTTTATTGGTCTAGTAGAAAATAAAATTCAGTAGCCTTATCTACTGTTGAAGCAGAATACATTTTCTTATGTAGTTATGTGGCACAAGTTCTTTGGTTAAAATAGGATTTTTGTTTTACTTAGGATTTTCTATTAGCACAATTCTTATTTTCTATGATAATACTAGTGTCATATGCTTTTCAAAGAATCCTATTCAACATTTTAGAACCAAGCATATAGACATAAGGCATCACTTTATTAGAGATCATGTAGCTAAGGGAGAAATTGAATTGTATCATGTTGCTACAAAGAATCAACTTGCATATATTTTTACAAAACCACTGATTTTTGACATGTTTAGCACTTTACTGACCATATTAGGGGTGATTGATCTTAATGCTTACATTGAAATTCTATAAACTTTATTTGTTGTGTAATTATATGTTTGCTTATTTTCTTAGGTTATTTGTAAGGTTTTGTTATTTGTATTTTATTTTTATTGGTAGTTTATTTCTTCATTATTTTCTCTTTTTTTAGTTGTGTACTTGCTTTGTTTTTTTATTTTATTGGAAGCATGTCATATTGTTCGATGAGATTTTCTATTTATTATGTCTTCTTTTCTAAGTGTTCTTTTCGTACTATATAAATTTTTTTGGTACTATAAGAATTCTGTAACATGTACTTGATAATTTTCTAAGTTGAGCACAAAAAAACTTAATTTTTCATAGGATTTTGTACTGTACGATGATGTCATCATACTATACGATATATGTTATTTCGACTGTATGAGTGACGATGATTTTCCAGATAGTGTCAGTTAATGATCACAAATCATACATATGAAATCACATTTCTTCTATGCAATCTTGTTGTCAGTTTTTATGGGGGACGAACCTAACTGTCATTAAATAATATTTAATATTCTAATAGTCTTGGATGAGCACATGTTCGTCTATACGATCAATGGTCAAAATGTCTGTACGAAAGGATGCATTGGAAATGACATTTTATGAAAAGTCATTTTATTTTTTGTTATATCCATTCATATGTACAAAATTATTTTTCATCCCATACGATTATAAAATCATATGTATTATCCAATTTTGTATTATACGATAGTGAAGTGCTCTAATGGCACTTGAAAGTTCGACAGGGATGTTAAGCCCTTATGAACTAGTCCCAAGGCTAACCAAGAGGGGGGTGAATTGGTATTTAAAAAAAAAATTCAATAAAAACACAATCTTAAAACAAAAACTAAGATTCACCATAAAAATTAAAGTGTAAAAATTAAATACATAAGAAATAATAAAGAATACATAAATTTATAATGGTTCGATCAACACGACCTACGTCCACTCCCCGGAGGCACCCTCCGAGTATTGCACTAAACTCAGTGTCTCTCCTTTTTCCCCCACAAAAATGAGGAGAAGCCTTTACAAATCTCCTTTCCATCAACCCAAGTAAGGCAGAGAACCTAACTCCTTTTGTTTCCTCCAGAAGTAGGCAGAGAACCTAACTCCATTTGCTTCCTCCTAAAGCAGATAGAGAACCTTGATTAGATGCTAAAGTAGACCTCTCTAAAACCCCCAAGGAGCTAAGGATGATGACTGGAGAAGATGATGATGGATCCTTTCTTGGAGAAACCTTTGTGAAACCCCTCATAAATTGCCCCTCATAAGATGCTCTCTCTTTCTCCCTTGGTATGCCTCTCCTCTTGGCTCTTTCTGGTCAAAAAAGCAGCAAAAGATACTCTCTTAAAGAGAATAAGAGGTTTTAAATAGAAGAGCTTTAGAATAGCTCTTAATTACAACAAACTGACTATCATCTAGGATGATATAAATATCGTCTTGTACGAACAGTGCAAATTAAGTTCAATCATCCAGGATGATTTAGGACGATCATAAGGTTTTTATTCATATCATCCAAGATGATAGAATATCATCATGTATGATTAGTACAAATCAATAAATATCATCCAGACAATCACACTGAATAAATGTCTGGATGATAGAAAAATAGCTTGATCGTCCAGACAGATCTCACGATCATCCCGGATGATTAGTTCAAATCTATGAAAATTATCCAGAGCATCGCCCTGAATAGCAGTTGGGTGATGTTTATCATCCAAGAATAACTAAAGTTTTTTGAACTGATCGTCCGACCGATCCTACGATCGTCCAGGATGAGATGATTGAGCAATCAAAACCTTAATTACTTTCCTTAATTACTAGAGTAATTTAGACATAATTATGTTGCATCGTCTATAAAAATATCCTTGATAATGTTCAAAATAAACAATATCCAAATAGATCTGGTGGTTGATTCTTTGTAATTTGAGCCTATCAGCTCGACCGATACAGTTATCATCTAGGACGATGCGCTTAATGATGGCTACCTTAACCAAGATGCCCTAATTAGGGTTTCTAATTTAGATATCATCCTAGATGGTAATTATTTATTTTTGGACATCGTCCTATCAATTTGTGGATCATCTCAGATGATGAGAGCAAAAATAAAAAAACTTTAAATTAGATAGAAAAAATTTCCTCAAGTGTGTGTGTGCAAGGTTACTTAGCATAAGGAATCACATCATTTACAATAGACTCAAGAAAGGGAAAAGTTTACAAATTGACTCAGACCTAATCTTCCTAATCTTGAGCTGGTTCAAATTGCAATTTGATCTTATGGACCTGAAATGTTAGTAGGCAAGGCAGTCGTAGAGAAACAGAAGTATTTGTTATCATCAAAATTATATTCCCTAAAAAATAGATTCATAATAAATAAGTCATTTTTCTTTAAATAGAAGGGTCTTTAGATAAATTTTTCATCACTTTCTTATTCGTTTCAAACTTTCTAGAATCCACATCTTAGGAATGGCAAGTAGTAGCAAATGACCCCACATCTCTAAGGGATCTTCCTCTAGATCTGGCAGGGATGACAATTTTTGTCCAAAGAGTGTGTGGATGCTTTATTTAGGTATTATGTTATAAAAGTTACCCCTTCTTGACGCCTCATTCATATTGATATACATTTCTTTATGATGCCCCTATTTTCTTCAACTCAATTTTTGTTTATCTTGACTCTCATTTATGCCTACTATAAAGAGACATTCCAAAGTTTTTTGGCTATCATACAAGTAAATCAGGACCACACTAGGATTACCTCTTATATTTGAAAGTGCTCTGATGGCACTAGAAAGTTCGTTAGGGATATTAATTTCATACAATAAGCTATCCATAGCATGAAATTGGTTTGTATAAAATCGTATCAGACAAATCGATCAATTTTAAATTGATCGTATTGTATGATGTCAGTTCGTACATATGCAAACCAGAGTACAAAATTGGTTCATACAAGATCACCCAAGCATTTTTTTGAACTGATCATACGTACGATGTGTGATTGTATTGTACAATCCATGATGACCAAATTGAAAATTTCAGTTTTTTGGACGGTATTTCATGTCTTTCATATATAAGGTCCTAAAAACTTACTATAAAAAGAACTCCTACCAATTGTCTATTGCAAACTTCTTTTGAGAGTGCACTTGGAGAATGTTTGGGAGAGTTTTTTTAATTAGAGAGTGAGAGATTTCTTATGAGGGAATTATGAGGGGATTCATAAGGTTGCCCAACGGTGAGTTTCTCTTGCTTGTTCTTGAAAGTTCTTCCCTACTCTCTTGAAGTTTCTTGGAAGAAGATTTTTAAAGGAGTGCTGGTACTTTACCAATACCAAGAGGGTGTGAAAGGATGACAATTCTCTATCGATACAGGGAGGGTGTGAAAGGATGACGGCACTTTGCTGACATTGGGAGGGTATAAAAAGATGACGATTCTCTACTGACACTAGGTGGGTGTGAAAGGATGATGGTATTGTGCCGCACTGGGGATTGGTGGAAGAGAGGTTAATTATAAGGGTTTCTTTGCCTTACTTTGGGAGCAAAAGTAGAGACACTTTGGTATAGTGTAATACCTGAAGTGGGAGCCTTCAGGGAGTGGACGTAGGTCTAGTTGGACCGAACCACTATAAATTTTTGTGTCCTTCTTCTTTATTTTTACTATATTTTTAATTATCTACACTTTTAATTTTGTGGCTAAAAAATTGATTTTAAAAATTTTGTGCTTAAAATCATAAAATGGTTTTTCTAATCTACCAAGAAATATTAAATTATCAATTCACCCCACCCCCTTTTGTTTAGCCTTGGGATAATTACTTTAGGTCTAACAACCTATTTAGATTTACATGGATAGGCTCAAATGTTTTGGTGAAGGCCTCAAGATCAAATTTCATGAAGTGACAAGTCTAGTGGCACAGTCTATAAATATTTGAATGTTTTATAATCTTTGGAAATAAATTTAGTTTCTTGGGTTAGAAGTGTTAGATTGTGTTTAAATTTGGAGGGTTGACCCTAGGTACATGTCTGATTAATATTCAACCAACAAATCATGAATATGGGGTCATTTGACAAGATTTCAAGGTGACTAAAAAATTGCCTTTAACCTTGAATTTTAGTCTGGATTTATGGATTTAGACTGGATTTTGGATTTAAAATATTGAATTTGAATTACTCACATCTATCTAAATTAAATGAATGATTGATATTAATTGGATAGGATTTGAAGTTTGATTGAAAGCTGGTTTGAAGTATGTAATTGAAGGCTGGGGTTGAAGTTTAGATTGAGGACTGGATTGAAATTTTATTGTGACATATATGGTTGACAAGTTGACACTTATCAATCATTTGGTCACTAAGAAGGAAAATAGGTAAGTCCTTATAACCTCATTTAGAAATGTGATCAACACTTTCATAATAGGTCTTTCAGTTTCTTAGATGGATTTAAGTTGTTAGGGAGGAAATTCGGCTTCTACGGGTTCTTCTACACCACAATCCATTTAGTGTTGATCTTTATCCTTATAAGGGTCTTCTAATTATTTCCCACTCCTAAGTTAGATTTTATTGTATTGCTCCTCTGATTATTAATTACTAACAAAAATATTTAGCTGCCCTATCTAATTATTCTATTTTTCTAAGGGATATAGATTGATCATACAATAGAATTCCTATTTATATTACTACCTCTTCCAAAAGTTTCTTCTTACTACCAAACTGAATTCTTTTTTCAAAATCGAAATTGTAATGATATAATGTTAAGAAGTTAGGTGCCACATTGCTCACACATTTTGAATCTATTACATAATTGGTGTAAATATTATATCTATGTGATCAATCTCTAACTCCAATAGTGTCTAATTTCTTAAAAATAATAATAACTTGAGCAGTAAAAATAGATGAAGCATCAAATTCATAAACACCTACTATTCTCTTAGGATTCTCCCAATTAGAAGACCACTAAAAATTATTTATAATATTTTCCTCAATAAATTTATAGGCTTCCTCAAATGGCTTAGACATTAAAGGTCCTCCAGTTCCGACATCTATAATCGGCCTAAGAGATCCTACGAATCCATTGAACCAATTAGGTAAAACATGTTGCAAATCTATTTTCATGACTTATGTTTTGATGATCGACAAACACAATTAATTCTCTTGGACTGCCTAATGCTTCTAACTTTTCAGGAATCGAAGATCGGATGAACAAACGAAGCCAGTTCAAGATTGCATAAGTTTAGGGATGAGTCAGTCTGTACTTTGTTTTTCTCTTCTTGAGTCTATTTGTAATGGTCAAGAGACTAATGCTAAGTAACCCTACACACACACACTTGCGAGACTTAGAATTTCTGTTTTTACTCATATCGGCCAGGATGATATTTACATCATCCTGGATGATCAGGCTTAAAACAGAAAGTCTAAACAAGGATTCTTAATTAAGGCAGGCGACATTAACAGATTGTCCTGGACGATACGTGTATCAGCCAGGACTATAAGCTCAAAACAAAAAGAAGTTGCCGCCATAGACAATTAAGGTATTAAGTATTTTTTAATAATCGGCCTGGACGATATTCACAAATTATACCTTAATTGATCAGGAAATCAAGGGAGTAATTAAGGATGATTGATACGATCATATCGTCCTGGATGATCGCAGGATTGGCCAGGATAATCTATTCGAAAACCTTAGTTACTTCTGGACGATACATATCGGCCAGCTCAAATTCAGGGCGATGCTCTGGATGATTTTCCTCTGATTTGAACTGATCAGTCGGGACGATTGTGAAATCAGCCGGGATGATCAAGCCAATTTTAAATCATCCAGTTTGTATTCAGGGTGATGCTCTAGCTGATCATCTGAGATTTGTACTGATCGGCCAGGCCGATGTCCATATCGGCCTGGACGATATTGTCGGCAACTTGCAATTAATGAGCTCCTTTGAAGCTCTTCTATTTAAGAGCTCTTGTTTAACGTTTTTGAACAATCTTTTACTGCTGCCTTGACCTGAGAAGGCCTTGAGGAGAGAAAGACAGAGAGGGAGAGAGAGAGGATCTTGTGAGGGGGAGCTTGTGAGGGGATTCACAAGGAACAATTCACCCCCCCCCCCCTCTTGGTTAGCTTGGGCCAGTTCTATAGGGCTTAACATCACTAACGAACTTTCAAGTGGTATCAGAGCTGGATTCAAAAATTTTTAGTTTGAAAACTTTTTGATTTTGATCCATGGCTAACCTTGGGAATCATAACACTACGGAAGGGTATTCTATTACCCGACCTCCCCTGTTCGATAACCTACCTTTTGATTTTTGGAAAACCAGCATGTCAACGTTTTTACAATCTACTGATTATCGCATGTGGATGCTTATCAAAGAAGGTTATTCTCCACCTTCTCGTGAAATTAATGGTGTTAAAACTGAAGCTGCTTTTACTGAATGGACTTTCGATGAACGAGATTTAGCTCAATTGAATGCAAAATGTTTGAACTGTTTTTTCTGTGCTTTAAAATCTGAGGATTACATGCGTGTCTCTACTTACAAAACTGGTAAAGAAATTTGGGACAAATTGTGTATCACCTATGAAGGCACTAATGAAGTTAAACAATCTCGGTTGAATATTCTCATGCATGACTAAGAACTTTTTCTCATGAAAAAACCAAAACATGTTGAGCACAAAAACATAAACATGCTACCCCTAAAAGCATTATGTCATAGAACATAAAACATAAAATCTAAACACACTTAAAATAAAATAACAAATACAAAGCTAAAAACACATCAAAATCAAACAAACACCAAAACATAAACAAAAAGACATCAAACAAACATAAATAATAACCTACCCCTTTTTTGTCATCAAGAAAAAGAGAAAAAATCCCATTAAAAAAGTAAGTTACTATAGACAAATCTAATAGATGATAAAGAAGAGAATTTTAACCTATTTGCATAGACAACATTAAAATTCTGATTGTAAAAAGAAAGACTCATATTTTAGATCAAAGAATAATTTAGATATGAAAAGTTGAAAAGATTCAATATTCACTTTAAAAAGCAGAAATATCAAATAAAATAATCATTACAAAATTAATTAAATAGAATTCTTATATTTTCAAATTCAATAGTTGAAATTATCAATTAATGCAAGGATTTTTCTAAGAATTAAAGATATAGAGAAAAGAGCTAAATGTAGTGTGGGGTCATTTTATTCCTCTTAATCAAAAACAATTATTTGAGTGGCAAATATTATGCATCTTTTCATTTTAGACTCATTTTGTGCCTCTTTTCAATTTTGGTGAACATTGCGCATCTTTTTATTTTGGGCTTATTTTGTGCCTCTTTTCAAGTTTGGCAAACATCTCACATATTTTCATTTTGGGCACATTGTGTGCCTTTTTTCAAGTTTGACACACATTGTGCATCTTTTGACATTTCATTCTTTCTAGAACCTAACTTAGTAAATCTTAGCTTGCGTGACTATCTTCCAAACAAAAGAAAAAAAATCTTTTTTGTATAAAGAAGAATAATCCACAAAATAAAATCCTATCATTTAAGAATAAAATCAACACATTGAATAAGAAAATAAAAGAAAAATAAGTTACCAATTTTGTAACAATTATAATTATAAGATATAGATTTGTTAGAGTATTGAAATGATCTTATTATCTACATGTAATTTGTAAATTGATTTAAAGTTTAAGTAGTGAAAAAACCTTTGCTAGGAACATAAGTTGTAATACAAAATATTTTAAAATTTTCTCTTAGATCAAAATTAGTAATTTGAATAATAGAAACTCAAAGACAATTTAAAGTGGATTAATACCAATGCAAAATAAGCATTTTATTAACCATATAAAGCAAATACAACAAATACATAAACACCAACATCTTAATGCAATCACATGAATTATAAAGATAAACAAACCATACATCAGCTATAATAAAAAATAAAAACTAAAACTCTGGAGGATCCTGATTTGGAGGTGGCTGAGGAGGATTAAACATTATAAAGTTGTTATTGATGGAAACTAGTTGAGTGTTTATAAAATTAAACTATCCTTTGACCCAGCCCATATCTTCATTGTATCTAGCATCCTGCTGGTCCATCTGAGTCTCAATGTGAGCAAAATATTCATCAAAACGAGTTTCAATATGATCAAACCTTTGGACCATTTCTTGATAGAATTAATGCTCAGGTCCATGAGCAGGTGCAGGTGCAAATACAGGAGCAGGAGCTTCTTCTTCTCCAACATCATCTCCCTCATCCCCTTGATCTCAGTAAAAATGATAATGAAAGGAAGCATTAGCGAAATAGATTTGAAGTTGAGTAGGTGGATCAGGATGAATCAAATGGTGTTTCTTTTCCAAGATATAAGCGACTAAGTGCCCTAAAGCCACATTCTTCTTCCTTTTAGTGGTAGGAAGTGTAATGTTTGTAAGATTATTGATTTAGTCCATAATCAACTGGGCTTCTTTAATTGGAGTGTTTTACATTATAAGATATGTGACAATATAAAGTAAAGGAGTGAGGTTGATACGATCACCAACTTTAGGAATAATTGATGTTCATAAAACATGTTGGATGATCCTAGCATTTTGGTTGAAAAAATATACATAAGATTGGTGATAAATTGAAGGTACACCTTGATGGGTTTAATTTATTGTAAACCAATCAAAATTAGCTCTTGAAGTCATAGTGTATGCCCTTACCCCTTCAGTTCTAAGATGTAGGAAAGTCCCTAAATCCTTCTTAGTAATATCTACTCTCTATTTAAACACATATGAAAACATTTTTGTATGATTTTATCTCATCCTTATATTAGCAAGGAAATGGTAAAATGTATCAAATGATATGCATAGATTAAGGTGATAATGATGGCAAATTAGGTAGAATTGAAAAGAGGCATTACAAAAAAATTGATATCTTCTTCGATAAGAAGATGAGATGGAGTAATTTTTCCTCAAAGAAATGCTAGTAGGCTTCTTCATTTTCTTTAGAAAGGAAGATATCATCTAGTTGACTAGAATGAGATGAAGAGCCTCTGGAAAGTTGAGCCTATTTGCTACTGCAGCAACTTTCCATTTAGAGAGTTTTGAACACGAGATGATTTGAGATTGAAAGAGATTGTGAAGAAAACTCATTATATAGCTTTCAATTCAAAGAAATTGGTATGTTCGTATAGTATGAAATGGGGTTCATACGTATGATTATGATTTCATACTAGTCAATAATATTTTTGTACACACGAATGGAAATGGCCAAAAATGAAATGACTTTTTGTAAACTGCCATTCTTGAAGAGTCATTTCGTATGAATTTTTGACCAATACGATCACACATATGAGTAGGTGTACGTCAAGGAAGATAAGATAATAATGATCTTACTATGGTAATTAGGTTCGTCCACATTCAAGTTGACAACAGGATCATACATATAAATAGGTGTTTGTCCAGGATAATCTTCAAAAAATATCTGCACTTTGAATTTTCTCCCTATTATTACAGATGAAAAATGAATCATTCATACAGTATGATGATGTATTTGTACAATACGATATGTTTAAGAAAATACATTTTCATCTTATAAACTTAAAAAATTATCATGCAAAATATAGTGATTTCGTACAATACGAAAGTGGTTCATATAGTACAATTGGAAAATGAATTTTTAGATTTACACATGATAATCATGATTCCTTTTCTAAAAATAAGTCAACCAAGATCCATAAGACACACAAATAAAATTAAAAATAATACAAAGGAGAAATCAAACTCAAAATAGAATAAAATTAAAATCAAATAAAGACGAATAACAAATAATGAATAAAACATAAACAATAACAATAAGATACATCAAAAATGTAATTTGTTGAATTACAAATCTCAAGCAAGAATATCAATAACACCCAATCTGGTTCTTAAGGTGCTAAAATTTTTAAAAGTAAGTGGTTTTATGAAAATGTCTGCAAGTTAATTTTTAGTAACTACATGATGTAGCTAAATTTCTCCTTCAGTGACATGGTCTTGAATGAAGTGATGCCTTAAATCAGTATGCTTAGCTCTAGAGTGTTGAGTAAAATTCTTTGAAATAAATATGACACTTGTGTTATCACAAAAAAAATGAAATATTAACAATTCAAAATCTTAAATTCATAAGTTATTATTTTAACTAATGAACCTGTGGCACACAACTACCTAAGGGCTACTAAATTCTATTTTCTGTTACACTAGGAAATTAAATAGTTTCCAATAAATTGACAAATTTCAAAAGTACTTTTTAAATCAACCCTATACCCTACAAAATATGAATTAGAATATCCAATGATTTTAAAAGAAGAGCTGTGCCTAGGACACCATATCCCTAAGTTTTGAGTTCCCAAAAGGTATACCAAAATTCTTTTAATAATAGTCAAATGGGATTCCTTTGGATTAGCTTGAAATCTAGCACAAAGATAAACACTAAATATGATATCTAGCATGCTAGTAGTAAAGTAAATTAATTATCTAATTATTTTTCTAAATATCTTTTGATTAATAGATTTACATTTCGAGTTCTTCTCAAACTGCACTAAGGAACTCATTAGTGTACTTTTTTGGTTTAGCTCAATCCATTTTATATTTATTAAGAATATCTTTAATGTATTTTGACTGACTCAAAAATGTGTCATCCTCTTTTTGCTTTATGCTAAAATCAAGAAAGTAACTCAAGTCACCCATCAAACTCATCTCAAATTCACTACTTATTATTTTTAAAAAATCATCACAAAGATTTTTATTAGTTGATCTAAATAAGATATCATCAATATATATTTGAATAATGAGTATACCACCCTCTACTATTTTTAAGAAGAGTGTTCCACACTTTATTTAATAAATGATATTTCTAGTAGGAATGTTCTTAACCTTTCATACCAAATATTAGGTGCCTGTTTTAGTCCACACAATGCCTTTTTAAATTTAAAAATATATTTAGGGAATTATAAATTTTCAAAACTTGGAGGTTGCTCAACATAAACATCCTCTTGTATCACCCCATTAAGAAAGACACTTTTAACATCCATTTGAAATAATTTAAAACTTTTAAAACAGACAAAGGCTAGTATCACCTTTATTGCTTCAACTTTGGCTGCAGGGGAAAATATTTCTTCAAAATTAATTCCTTCTATTTGATAATACCCTTAGCCACCAATCTAATTTTATTTATGACCACTACACCTAAACCATTCATCTTATTTTTGAAAACTCACTTAGTTCCATCAACACTTTGATTTTTAGGACTTTTAATCAATTCCCAAATATCATTTCAATAAATTGATTCAATTCTTCTTGCATGACCAAAATAAAAATTCAACAAAAAGTGCTTGATTTATATTAGTCTGTTTGATCATTATAATAAAGGTAGTGTGGTTCACTTCTTTGCTAAGTCTATGCCTAGTCCTAACACCTTAAATCGGGTCTCCTAAAATAATTTCTTTAGGATAACTCTCAGGATATTTCCATTCTCTAGGCATTATATTTTCTGTTTTAACCATTTCATCAAGATTTGCATTTTCAATTTTCTTGGGTTATTGATTCAACATCTTCTACTTCCAACTTAGACCCTCCAAAAATATTAGATTCATCAAAAACTACATGAGCGGTCTCCTCAACTACCAAAGTCCTTTTATGAAAAACTTTATAGGATTTGCCAACACTTGAATATCCAAGAAAAATTCATTCATCAGATTTAGGATCAAATTTTCCTAAAAGAGTTTTCCCATTATTATGAATGAACACTTTACATCCAAAGATATTTATATGTGAAAGGTTGAGTGTTCTTCCCTTAAGAAGTTCATAGGGTGTCTTATTCAACTTAGATCTAATATTCATCCTATTCAAAATATAACAAGGTGTATAAACCGCTTCAGTCAAAAAGTATTTTGAAAGTGAATATTCAATCAATATGTCTCTAGTGGCTTCTATCAAAGTTCTATTTTTCCTTTCAATAATCCCATTCTATTGAGGGATCCTAGAAGCTGAAAAGTTCTGATTTATTCCTTGCTCTTTACATAAAACTTCAAAATTTTCATTTTTTAATTCTCCTATATGATCACTTTGAATTGAAAGAATTTCATAACCTAACTTCCTCTGAATCTAAGTAAAAGAAATTCTAAATTCATCAAATGATTCATTCTTATGTGATAATAATCTAATCCAACTGAATCTTAAATAATCATCAATAATTACATACCCAAAAACTTTCCCTCCTAAACTTACAGTATTAACTGATCCAAAAAGATCAATGTGTATGACTTCTAGTGGTTTGCTAGTTCTAATATCTTTATTAAATGAAAGGAGGACTTGACTTATTTTCCTAATTGACATGCATCACTCATGTGATCTTTAGTGAAGTTTAATTTGGGTATACCTCTAATCAGTTCTTTTTAGGTAATCTTCCTAATATTTTTCATGCTCATATGACAAAGTCTGGTATGCCATAACCAAGATTCATCATTGATAGTTTTGATACAAAAAAGCATTTAAATATTTAACATAACTTAAATCAAGCATGTAAAAATTATTTAACCTATTTTGATGCAACACATCAACTCCATTTTGGCTTATAATGTAGCTTATAGGTAAAAATTTAATGTTAAAATCCATATCACAAAGCTGACTAATACTTAACAAGTTATATTTTAAGCCTTCAACTAATAAAACATTCTCAATAAAAAAATTATTCTTATTGCCAATCATGCATGTACCTACCACTCTCCTAGTGGTATTATCACCTTATGTCACTTTGTCTCCAGCCCTGACTTCTGGTGATATGAATAGAGTTGTATCTCCAGCCATATGTTTCAACCATCCACTGTATGTACCAAATGCTCTCACGAGGGCTTATATGAGAGCATTTCTATAAAATTATCAAACATTAGACTTGGAAACCCAAATAAATTTGGGTTCACCTCTTGATAATAAAAATCTAAATGCATGTTTAATATGATTTAATTTATGCATCTTAGGTCTCCACACTAGATGTGTTTTACTATGAATTATGCAAGTGTGGAAAATTTGTCCTATTATTCCATATGAAAAGCATTTAATACCAGGAAAAGGATTTACTAATTTATGAGAGTTATAATATCTTTTCCTACATTTTAAAATTGTATGCTTTTGATCAGGATTGTAATATTGTTCAAGTGTGGGAGGTGACTTACCTACCTTAAAGGCATTTAGTTTTTTTACAAGATATGAGTTTGCACCTTCTAAAATTGAATTATCAATTTTTAACTCATGTTCTCTTTGATATGATTCAACTATAAACACCTTAAAATCATTCTCAATATCATTATAGGATGTTTTCAATAAATCAAGTTTCTTATTCAAATCATTAAATTCATCCAATAAGGCCATTTGATTGTTATCTATGGATACATGATCTTACCTAAGATTTTAATATTCTTTTTGTAAATTCAAATGATCAAGGTTAAGATTAGCATTCAATTTTTTAAGTTTCCTATATGCATTATAAATTTTCTCAGAAACTTCAAATAACTCAATGTAGGATAAGTCACATACCTCCTCTTGATCTGAATGATCAAGTTTATCTATCATTTAGCACAAGTTTAGGACATCTGCTTTTGCTTCTATTTTTGAGGAGTTGGAAGCTGAGTCAAGTCAGAAAACCTTTTGTATTCTTCTCTTGCCTTTCCTAACATTTGTTTTTTCCTCAACTTTCTCCTTGCTAGGATTTGCTTTATGATTTGGGAAATCTATCTTTATATGTCTAGGCTTTCTACATTCATAACAAATGACTTCATTAAAAACTTTTGCATTCTTATTGAACTTAACTTTGTTCCAATCCTGACATCTTTGTTTCTTTCTTCTAACTTTTCAATTTCCTAGTCATGAGTGCAATATCTTCTTCATCCTTAGGCATTGATTGATCACTTTATGGATCATCCACTTTTAAAGTAATATTCTTTTATTTCTTTTTGTCACCTACATCAATCTGTCTTTGATTGACTCCTTGCTTGTATGCAATTAGTGGTCCAAGTAGATTGTCAATAGAATATACAATTACATCTTTTGAGTATGTTATGGCAGTTATCTTTGCATCATAAGCAGTAGGTAAACAATATAGCATTTTTTAACCTTTTTGAATTAGTTAGTTCTCTACCTAAAACATACTATGAGGTAACAATTTGAGTAAAATGAGTATACATATCAAAAATTGACCCATTTGATTTCATTTGAAATTGTTCGTAGTCATGTAATAAAATATTCAACCTAGAATGTTTAAGCTCATTTGTTCCATCATAAGTTATGCAAAGTCTATCCAAGTTTTCTTTTCTAGTTTTGCAAGTAGAAACACACATATAGTCTACTGATTTCAATGCACATAAAAAACTATTTAAATATTTTGCATTTAGCTGTGTTAAATCTTTTTCTTCTAATATCTAATCAGTGAATGGTGTTTTAACTCTAATGCCATCAATAAGTCTAGTGGGCCTAGTGTAACTTTCATGTACTAATATGCACAGAAGATAGTCAAGTGATTGCAGAAAAGTAAACAGGTGAGTTTACAAAAATTAGAAGGGATGTTATCAAATAAAGGTGATCTAGTGATAGAGTATATTTCAGCAGTGTTATGGTTTCCAAAAGTAGCCATGATCATTTTTCAAAAAGTTTTTTAAATCTTAATTTTTGAAATAGGCTCTAATACCACTTGAAAGTTCATGTAGGTTGTAAGACCTTATTGAATTGTCCCAAGGCTGATCAAGGGGGTGTGAATTGATTATTTTTAAAATTTTCTTAAATTTTTGAAAACTGTTTCTAGAAAATTTAAGCAATAATCCTTGAATATGCAATTGTTTAGATATGATTATCTCAAAAGATTTATTAACAATAAAACTTTATAGTGAAGAAATATATATATATATATATAATAAGTAAATTGAATAGAAGAACACCAAATTTATAGTTATTTGGTCCAAACCTAACCAACGCACACACCCTGAAGACGCCTTCTCCAGGTATTACACTAAATCAAAGTGAATCTCCTTTTGCCCACATAACAAAGCAGAGAAGCCCTTATAAATTCTCTTCCACCAACCCGGTGCGGTAGAGTATCAATGCCTTTTATACCCTCCAAGTGATGGCAGCATACCTTCGGCCATTTTCACCCTCCTAATGATGGCAGAGAACCTTGACATAATGTTGAAGATCTTCTCTCAAAAGCCTTTAGAGAGATAGATAGAAATTTGAAGAAGAAAAAGAGGTCCTCACTTTAGGCAACCTTGTGAATCCCTCATAACTCCCCCTCATTTGATCTACCACACTTCACTCTCACAATCTCTCCCAAATACTCACACTCAATGGACACTCTCAAGAGAAAATCACTGTAAGATCATATAGACATCGTACTAAAATTAAAAGTGACACGAGTTAAGATTGTATAATACAATCATGGATCATCTATACAAATAGTTCAAAAATCCTGGTATGATCCTGTACAAACCTAATTTCATACACTATCATTCATCTATACGAACATACATCGTATTGTACGAACAATTCAAAACTATACATGTTTGTCTGGTATAATATGATATGAACCTTATTTTTTATATGTCATTTGTATGAACTAACTTCATACGGTATGAACATTTAACACAAATCATGCTTTATTTATTATAAATGTGGACAACCCTAATTTTGTACACTATCAATCGTCTGTATGAACTAACTTCATTCAGTACGAACATAACAAAAACAAATGAATTCATCTTAGATGAATTGGTATGCATCTGATTTCATACACTATTAATCATTTGTATGAACTAACTTCGTATAGTATGAACAGTAAAAAATTAAGCCATGATTTGATTAATTGCATTTTAGAGGAAACACATGACAAATTGTATAGTACGATTGGAATTCATACAACAAGATTAGTTTTAAAACTATAAGTTTTGACTCTCTCCCCCTGTGTGTGTGTACGGTAACCCAATTACAATCACACTCTCTCAGACTTAAGAAAATAAAAAATAAAGATTTATAGACTTCATTACATGAAATCCTATTCTAATCTGTCTTGAAGCCTTCAACAATTTGGAGTATAATTTCCCTGAAATATTAGTACACACAAACAACTAACAAAAATAGTCTAGTACATGCTTGGAGAAATAACAAAATTAATAGAATAATAATATTTTGCTATCATAAAAAATAATAGTCTCAATCTGGATTCTTGAGTTGCAACAATAGGCAACTTCATCAGAAGCTATCAGAAAATGTTCGTCTATAGTGCTCTGAGAGGAGGAAGCCTCCTAGGTTTGGCGAGTTCATTTCCCAGAGACCATTGTAAGGATTGAATGTAAGGAGAGATCTTAAGAGAGGTGTGAAAATCTTGAAAGGGGCTGGCTCTTTAAATAGAAAATGAATAGATTATACCATACGATCGTGGGATCATATGAGATGATCGTATATAATTATTTCAGCCATACAATCAATCAAAAAGTTGTATCTGATTGTACAGTATGATCAGACTTTGTATGGTATGATTAGAGTCATGGATCATGTCTCGAGGAGCAAGATGTATGACTTTTGATGAAAAGGTTCGTACAATACGAATAAATGTTCATATAATACGATCGATATTAAATGTCATACCAAACTGAATTCAATTCATCCCAAATGAGTTAACACGTAGATTGTACAATACGAAAAGATTTTCATACAATATGATGATCAATGATAGATATAATGTGGACCATTCATCAAGCCAAAAGTTGTGATTCGTAGTGCTGTGTAGATCATACAATACAAAAAGGTGTTCATAAAATATGAGGATCAATGATAGATACAATTTGCATCAATCATCAAGCCAAGGGTTTTGATCAGTAGTGTTATGCATATTGTATAGTATGAATGTGAATTATACAGTATGATTATGGATGAAAAAAATTTTGTTTTGTAGAACAGATGGTGATGTTTAGTAAGGTGGTTTGTGTGATGAACAGGACACAATAAAAAAAAAAGATAATAATAAAATAAAAAAAAACATGAACATAAAAAAATATATATAAATCAAGAAAAATCAAAGGAAAAGAACACATACCTTAAGAAGCTCATAAATGGCTAATTTTAAGAGAGAGGAAAATAATATCGAGCCCAAAAAACCTTATGCTCTCACTGGGTCTTTTGTGTGATCCCTCAAAACCCAAAGATAATGAAAGAATAGTTTTGGGATCCCAAGTGAGTTTGGTCCTTTCTTAAATTTTGTAAAATCATCAGAATGCATGTCATGATGTGTTTGATGCAACTTGGGCTTCCACACCCAATGTGTTTTATGATAAATAGTGTAAGTGTGGCTAATGTGACCAAACATGCCACATGAATGACATCTAACATTAGGAAAGGGGTTAACTAAATATGATAGTTATGATTCCTATTCTTAGGTTTAAGAGATGCATACCATGATGAGTGCTTACAAACATGTTTATTTTCAAAAGCCTTTGCTTTTTCTAACAACATTCTTTTAGTACTTTAAAGAGCAAAAATTTAATTTTTTAACGAGTGCTGACTGAGATCTAAACTGTTAACACATTCTTCTAACTCTTTAAATGATTTTTCTTAATCAAGATGCAATGCTTTCAAAGTCTCATGTGTTTTAGATAAAGAAGAATATTTCTTATTCAATTCATCAAACTCATCCAGCAAAGCCATATGATCCTTATCAACATCAGAACCATCTTTTCTAAGCATTTCATTTTATTTTTGCAGAACTAAGCATTTAGTTTTTAAGCTAGCGTGCTTCTTTTTTGGTTTCCTGTAAGTTTCTTTAATTTCTTCTAAAATAGTAATTAATTCATCATATAAAAGTTGAGATATCTCATATTGATCAGACTAATCAAGATAGATGTTTTTCATTAAGTATAGATTTTTCAGTTCCTCTTCTGCTTTTGTTCAAGATGAATATGAAGCAGAGTTTGTCAAAAAAGCTTTATGAGATTTCTATTTGTCCTTATGAAACCTGGCTTTTTCTTTAGCATTCTCCTTACTTTGGTAGTCTTTAAGTTTTGGGCAATCAATTTTAACATGACTTAGTTTCTTGTTTTCATAATAGACAATATCATCAAAACCTTTAGAATTTTTATAATTCTTAGCTTTCTTTAACTGCTGATGTTGCTTTTACATTTTCCTTAGAAATCTTCTGAACTGTCGAGTCATCAGTGCAATTTCTTCATCTCCTCCCTCAGAGGAACTGTCTGAATCATTAGCCTTAAAGGCTACAATTTTCTCTTTCTTTCTTTCTCCTGTATCACATTGCCTTTGGCTTATGCTTTGTTCATAAGCAATTAGAGATCCAAGTAAGTTGTCAATAAAAAAAATATTTAAATCTTTAGATTTTGAAATAGTCATTATTTTTGAATCAAATGAACTAGGTAGACATCGCAAGATCTTATTGATTTTTTCATAATTTGATAATTCTCTACCTAAAGCATGCAGGGATGTGATGATTTGTGTGAACCTAGTATATATTTCAGATATAGTTTACTAGGTTTCATGCAAAAGATTTCATAATCATGGAGCAGAATATTTAACCTAGATTATTTCATTTCAGTTGTTCCTTCATAGGTTATGCATAGTCTATCCCAAATATCTTTTCCAACTGTGCAAGTAGATACACACATATAATCATCAGATTTCAAAGAACAAAAAAATAATTTAAATATTTAGCATTTAGTTGGCCTAAGTTGTTATCATCTATGCTCCATTCATAATAAGGTATTTCACTTTTAACACCATTTACTAATCTAAAAGGTACAGAATAACCATCTTGAACAAGCATCCACATATGATAATCAATTAATTGTAAAAAGGTGGACGTACGAGTTTTCTTAAAATCAAAATGTATATTATCAAAAAGAGATGGTCTTGTAATTGAATATCCTTCAACAGTGTTTATATTTCCAAAATTAGCCATATATCTAAATTCAAAAGTTTTCTAAAACCTGATCTTATTAATCTTGCTCTGATACCACTTAAAAGTTTTTGGGGGGCGATAAACCCTAAAGAACTAGTCCCAAGGTAACTAGGAGGGGTGAATTAAATATTTTAAAAACTTCTTTATCAAAAGAAAATCTTTTTATAACTTGATGCTGAAAAGAACTAAATTCACAATAGGAAGATAAATCAATGATTTCACCCAAGCAGTTAATTGCAAGAAAAATAAATGCAAAAATAATAAAAGGAAAGAACAAACCAAAATTTATAGTGGTTTGGTCAACTTAACCCATGTCCACTCCTTGGAGACTCCCTCTCCAAGTATTACTCTAAATTGAAGTGACACTCCTTAGTCTTCCACGGCAAGGTGTAGAAGCCTGTACAAACGTGGTTTCACCTCCTCGGTGCGATAGAGAACCGTAACTCTTTTATAGGAAAAGAACCTCAACTCTATTTTCACCCCCTGGTAATAGTTAGATAACTATAACTCTATTTTCACCCTCTAGGTGTAGTTTAAATAGCCACGATCTTTACTAAAGAACTTCTTCTCTGGAGCCACAGAGATTTCAGGCATATGCTTGTAGGTGCTAGGCAAGATCCTTGCTTGAAGCAACCTTGGGAATCCCCTCATAACTTCTCCCTAATAAAATCTCCCTCTCTTCTCTCACCAAGCACTTCTCTCCCTAATGCTCCCTCTTAAAAAGACTAATCAGCAAAATATATCTAACAAGAGTATTAGAGATCCTTTAAAAAAGAGCTTCACAAAATCCTAATTTCCAAGCCATTCATCTTGTGTTCATACAGTATGCTAAGCATATCATATGGTATGATTAGTTCAATTCAGAGTCATCTAGAAAGATCAATCAGATGAACTATTTAACTTTTATAATGCGTCGTATAATATGATCACAAATCGTATGGTACGATTTGCAAAAATCCTTCTATTTGTTCAGGATGATCCTTGGGATGGACAATTTTGTACATGGGTGATCGTCCAGCAATGTTGATATCGTATGGAACGATTAAAAAAATCATGGATTTTATTTGGTACGATTCGAGGGATGACAAATTTTGTATACAGGTAATTATACAGTATGAACTATTTCATATAGTATGATCAATCACAAAAAATGTCCATAATTTGATTGCCTGAAATCACGAGATTAATTAAGAAAGATTTTAATTAGTGCATACAATAAGATTCAAATCATACTATATGATCATTATAAAATTAGAATCTTCCTTAACTTTGGTGGGTAGGGTTTGGCAGAGCACAATAAATCGTACGATATGAATTAAAAGTGTATAGTACGATACATGTATCATATAGTACAAAGAAATATCATATAGTACAAATTACTCAAAAATAAACTCTCTAAAAAAACATTTCAATCTCCCCCTGTGTGTGTTCTAGATTGGTTTGTTGCAAACCTATTTTCATGACCTATGTTTTGATGATTGACAAACACTATTAAAACTTTTCAGGAATCAAAGATCGGACGAACAGACGAAGCTAGTTCAGGATTGCGTAGGTTTAGGGTTGAGTCAGTCTGTACTTTTGTTTTTCAATTCTTGAGTCTACTTGTAATAGTCAAAGAGACTAATGCTAAGTAACCCCTACACACACACACTTGAAAGACTTAGAATTTCTATTTTTTCTCATATCGGCCAGGACGATTTTTTACATCGGCCTGGACGATCAGGCTTAAAATAGAAAGTCTAAATAAGGATTCTTAATTAAGGCAGCCGTCATTAACATATCGGCCTGGACGATACGTGTATTGTCCAGGACGATAAGCTCAAAATAGAAAGAAGTTGCCGCCATAGACAATAAAGGTATACTGTATTTTTAAAATTATCGGCCAGAACGATCATTGATCGGCCTAGATGAAATTATCAAATTATGCCTTAATTGATCAGGAAATCAATGGAGTAATTAAGGATGATTGATATGATCATATCGTCCTGGACGATCGTAGAATCGGCCAGGACGATCCAGTCAAAAACCTTAAGTTACTTTAGGAAGATAAATATCGGCCAGCTCGTATCTAGGGCTATTCTCAGGATGATTTTCCCATGATTTGAACTGATCGGCCAAGACGATCGTGAGATAGGCCTGGACGATCAAGCCAATTTTCAATCGTCCAGTC
>NW_021319178.1:13889722-13934693 GCF_001605985.2 Dendrobium catenatum | reverse complement strand
TGCTCTGGCCGATCTTCTGAGTTTTGTACTGATCGGGCAGGCCGATGTCCATATCGGCCTGGACGATAAAGTCGGCACCTTGCAATTAATGAGCTCCTTTGAAGCACTTCTATTTAAGAGATCATGTTCAACATTTTGGGAGACTTTTGGCTGCTGCCTTGACCTGAGAAGATCTTGAGGAGAGAAAGAAAAGAGGGAGAGAGAGAGAGGATCTTGTGAGGGGGAGCTTGTGAGGGAATTCACAAGGGTTTCTTCAAGGATCGCTCTGCTATTTCTTCATCTAGAGTTTCTCATCCTTGGAAGGGTCGGTAGAAGTAAGGAGTTAGCTTTTGTGGTTCTCTGCCAGCTTCAGGAGGAAGCAAAAGGAGGTAGGTTCTCTGCCTTGCTGGGGTGGCAAAAAGGAGGTTCTTGTGAGGGCTTCTCCGCCTAGACGTGGGGGCTAAAGGAGAGTCACGTTTTGTAGTGCAATACTTGGAGGGTGCCTCCAAGGAGTGGACGTAGGTCGAGTTGACTGAACCACTATAAATTTCTGTGTTCTTGTTTTCTTGCTTCAGCACTTTTAATTCCGCATTTATTTTTGTGGAGTGATTTTGGTTTATGTTTTTTATTCTTTGTTAAAAGAAATTTTTAAAATACCAATTCACCCCCCCCCCCTCTTGGTTAGCTTGGTCCAGTTCTATAGGGCTTAACATCCCTAACGAACTTTCATGCTTAGCAAAGATATCGACCTAAATACATGCTATAACTAAAAAAATGTAAAATAAATTGAAAATAACATACCCAGTCTTAAGTTGATCTGAATTACAAGTGAATGGTGGTCTGAATTCCTGAAATGTTACTACACACAAAAAAAAATATAATGTCACAGAAAAAGTAGAAAAAAGTATCAGAAATAATAATGTTCGTTATAATCAAAACACAAATGCAGTGCTTAGATCAGGTCTGCAACATACTTAATTTTATACAAGTGACTAAACAACCTTACAAACATAACATCACAACTATTTATAAGACAACACAAAAAGGTATTTAGCACTGTTGCGCTTGAAAGAGTGATGCCACGGCACTATTGAAGTGAACTAACATCTCAACATTGAAAATTTTGCACTATGGCTCTTACTAACGTGGATCAACCATAGTGAATAATTATGTCTTTTCACTAAAATACATGTCACTTGGAAGTTACTACTATAACACTGCAGTGCTATTGATATTTGAGTGCTTCTACCCCTGAGTGATAAATGTGGTGCTCAAGTGTGAGAAATTATGGCATTGCATCACTTAAAAATAGAGAATTCAATGTTGCCAAGCTGACTTCTTGATGCCATGACACTATTAATGCTATGGTGTTAGCTGTTGGCTGTGTTACCATCGCAGTGCTGAGAAATAGAGAACTTGGTATCATAATATATGATTTTTGGTGCCTCTGCGGTATTAAAGGTAGTGCTGAGATGCTGTTTCATTGGATACCACAACGTTGTATGAACCTTATAATTTTCCAATATTTTTTAATTTTTTCCATAAAAAATAACTAAAATAATATATGTTAAATAAAAATAAATCATGTCAAACACTGCATAATTTAATATTATCAGATTCTCTCTAACTTAAACTCTTATTTGTCCTAATGCAAATAAAAAAATCTATAATTCTAATTAATTAAATAAACAAGATAAAATTGATAATTCAAAAATATTTAAATACATGATAATAATCTGATAAGTATATATATATATATCTGTGTGTGTGTGTGTATGTGTTATTTTAGTTACTTGTGTGCAGGAAGAATTTAAAAATAGTAGAAAATCTAAAGCATAGTACACCACCATTGTGTTTGATAATTATACAGCATATTATAATATTCCACACTACCTAGGCACCATACATCGATATGGCAGCGCTGTGTAAACTATCGTTAAGCATCATAGTGCAAAATTATCATCTTGGTAGCATCATGTTCACTATCTTCAAGCGTCACGGTGTCATAATATATCATTCATTGGTGCAAAATTTTTCACATAGGTGCTGAAGCATTCAAAAGTTAACAAAACTATGGTGTAGTAGTTTTAACTTCTAAGGAACAATATCTACCGGCAAAGAGATAATATTGTTCACTAAGTAACCAATCCACATCAGCAAGCATCATGGAGGAATAGATTTCTAGTGTCAAAGCACTAATTCATTTCAAGGGCACCACTCTTTCAAGTGTTTCAGTTCCACCTACTAATTTTGTGTTTTCATATAAATACTGAAAGTTCGTTAGGGATGTTAAGCCCTATAGAACTGGACCCAAGCTAACCAAGAGGGGGGGTGAATTGGTATTTTAAAAACGCTTTTCACAAAGAATAAAAATTGCATAAACCAAATCACACCACAAAAATAAATGCGGAATTTAAAAGTGCAGAAGCAAGAAAAAGAACACAGAAATTTATAGTGGTTCGGTCGACTCGACCTACGTCCACTCCTTGGAGGCACCCTCCAAGTATTGCACTACAAAGCGTGACTCTCCTTTAGCCCCCACGGCTAGGCGGAGAAGCCCTTACAAGAACCTCCTTTTTGCCACCCCGGCAAGGTAGAGAACCTACCTCCTTTTGGTTCCTCCTGAAGCTGTCAGAGAACCACAACCAAAAGCAAAACTCCTTACCTCTACCGACCCTTCCACAGACGAGAAACTCCAGATGAAAGACAAGCAGAGCGATCCTTGAAGCAACCCTTATGAATCCCCTCACAAGATCCTCTCTCTCTCTCCCTCTCTCTCTTTCTCTCCTCAAGGTCTTCTCAGGTCAAGGTAGCAGCCAAAGGTGAAAAATGTTGAACAAGAGCTCTTAAATAGAAGAGCTCAAGAGGAACTTATTAATTGCAAGTAGCTGACTTTATCGTCCAGGCCGATATAGACATCTGCCTGGCCGATCAGTACAAATTCAGATGATCGGCCAGAGCATCGCCCCGGGAATAGTCCTGGATGATTGAAATTTGGCTTGATCGTCCAGGCCAATCTCAAGATCGTCCTGGCCGATCAGTTCAAATCAGAGGTAAATCGTCCTGAGCATCGCCCTGTTTTTGAGCTGGCCGATATTTATCGTCCTGAAGTAACTTAAGGATTTTGAATGGATCGTCCTGGCTGATCCTGCGATCATCCAGGATGATATGATCGTATCAATCATCCTTAATTACTCCCTTGATTTCCTGATCAATTAAGGCATAATTTGGTAATTTCGTCCAGGCCGATCTGAGTATTGTCCTGGCTGATAATTTAAAAATACAGTATACCTTAATTTTCTAAGGTGGCTACTTCTTTCTGTTTTGAGCTTATCATCCTGGCCGATACATGTGTCATACAGGACGATATGTTAATGACGGCTGGCTTAATTAAGAATCCATATTTAGACTTTCTGTTTTAAGCTGATCGTCTAGGACGATATGAATATCGGCCTGGCCGATGTGGGCAAAAACAGAAATTCTAAGTCTCTCAAGTGTGTGTGTGTAGGGTTACTTAGCATCAGTCTCTTTGACCATTACAATTTGACTCAAAAGGTAAAAACCAAAATTACAGACTGACTCAACCCTACACCTACGTAATCCTAAACTTGGCTTCTTCTTGATCGTCCGATCTTCGATTCCTGAAAAGTTAGAAGCAACAAGTAGTCCAAGAGAAAAAGTGTTTGTCAATCATCAAAACATATGTCATGAAAAAATAGATTTACAACAAATACTAGTGTTGATTCTTATTGAATCTTGAATAGGTTGTTAAACCTAACTTATGTCCCAAGGCTAACCAAGTGAGGGGTGAATTGGTAATTTTAAAAATTCTCTTAGATTTTAAATTTTGAAATCGATTGATTAAAAAGGCATGTTAATTAAAGTTTTAAAAATAAAACTTTTCAACCACAGAATTAAAATAACTTATAGTAAGTAAGCTGTAGAAATTAAAATGACATAAAGATTTATAGTGGTTCGGTCAAACACGACCTATATCCACTCCTTGGAGACTCCCTCTTCAGGTACTGCACTATTACCAAAGTGACTCTCCTTTTGCCCCTACAGCAAGGTGGAGAAGCCTTTATAAAACTCTCTTCCACCAATTCTCGGTGCGGTAGAGAACCGTCATCCTTTCACACCCTCCAAGTGTAGGCAGAGAACCGTCATCCTTTCACACCCTCCAAGTGTAGGCAGAGTACCTTTATCCTTTCACACCCTCCAATTGTTGGCAGAGTACCTTCATCCTTTCACATCCTCCAAGTATCGACAGAGAACTGCTGACTGTTCACACTCTCCAAGTGTCGGTAAAGAACCATTAGTTGTTCATACTCTTCAAGTGTCGGTAGAGAATTGGATCTTCTTAAAATATCTTCTCACGAGAAATCTAGAAAGACAAGAGGAAGAGTGAAAAATATAAATCACATGCAGAGATCCTTATCTTTGAGTAACCTTGTGATCCCTTTACACTCTACTAGGAAGAATTCTCTCTCAAATACTCTCTCACACTCTCTCCTTCAATTTCCCTTGAAAAATCATGAAGTAAAGATTTTTTACGTCAGTCTTTAATGGACCTTTTATACAAAAGACATGAAAAACTATCCAGAAAACTAAAATTTTCAATTTTGAGCGTACATGATCGTACAGTACGATCATATGTTCGTACATACAAATAGTTCAAATATTATTGCATACGAACCTATTATGAATCGGTACAAAATCATTTCATACATGATCATCATCCGGTATGAATCAAGTTCGTATGGGACGAATAGTTAGAAATTTTCAAAATTCTTCTATATGAAATGTTGGGATGAAAAGAGCAAGAACAGACCCAAGACGTTTATCCTTGTAAAAAATTGGAATCGTCCTGTACGATCCATACTTAGAAAAAAAAAAAATTGTGTGAGAACAGGCCTGAGGCGTTCATCCTTGTACGAACCTGAAATCATCCCGTACGATCTTCATGCGAGGATAGACCCGAGGCATTCGTCCTTGTACAAACCTAGAATCATCCCGTACAATCTTCATGTGAGGACAAACCCGAGGCGTTCATCCTTTTACGAACTTGGGATCGTCCTGTACGATCTTCATGTGAGGACAAACCTGAGGCGTTCATCCTTGTACGAACCTGGGATCGTTCTGTACGATCTTCATGCGAGGATAGACCTGAGGCGTTCATCCTTGTACGAACCTGGGATCGTCCCTTACAAACCATACTTAGAAAAAATATTTTCATTTCTATCCATTCGACTGCTCGTTGGAAAAAATAACTAACCAGATCGTCCCGTACGAAGTGATATCATAAAATATGATCAGTTTAAAAAAAATATTAATTTTAAACTCTTCCCTGATGTGTGTGCTCAGTTACTCAATTACAATCACACTCTCTTAGACTTAATAAAATAGAAAATACATACTTCAATTACAATAAACTTTAAATTGATCTTGATTTGAAGTCTTCAATAATCCAGAGTATGATTTCCCTAAAGTGTTAATACACACAAGAGCAAAACAATTTTTCCAAAATATTTTAGGATAAATAATAATCAAAATAATAATATTTGGAATCATCAAAAACATACAAGTTGCAAGAATATTAAACATGCAAAACTAAGTAGTAATTATCTCAACAATCTCTCCTTTTTTTATGATGGTAAGACAATTATTATTTAAATAAATTTAAAAAACATAAATTTCTCCTTAACTTCCCTAAATGAATAAGCATGAGAATATAAGGGAATTTCTATTAAGTATATGTCTATTTTTTTTTTCATAAAACCACAAAACACTCCAAATGAAAAAAATAAAAAAATTAAAACAACGCTAACAAACACTAAAAATCACACTAAAAATCAAATGCAAACAAACAAACAAATAATATTTCTCCACTTTTTTGACAACTACAAAAAGAAGGAAGAAGAAAAATAAACAAAGTGTAAGAAGTCATATAAGAAACCTTTGATAATTGATCTTGAAAGATATTAAATTATAATTGCAATAATAAGATTAATATTTATAAGAAAAAAATAAAGATTCATAATATTTAAATTAAAATATAACATAGAAAAGATAAATATATCAAGGTCATGAAACAATCTAGACAATTTAGATAAGGAAAATTATTGAAAAAGTGGTGAAATAAAGATTAATTAAAGTCAATTTTCAATACAAAATATAATTGAACATTAGATTTATTTGAAATTAAAGAATAAAAGATAGATGAAAGAATATTTTCAATACACTTGTTTGGCGACATTGCACATCTTTTCAAATATTTTTGTGGCACACTTTGTGCATCTTTTTGTATTTGGGTAATTTTGTGCCTCTTTTTAATTTGCGAACCATTATGCATTCTTTCGATTTTTGTATACTTGTATATTTATCCAAATTTTTAATTGATCTTTCCAAAATCAATAATCTAAAAACTCAAACTTCTCTAAGTACAAAGATAATTATATTGAAAAAACAAATAAGAAATAATAAGACATCAAAATTATAATAATATTATTAAAATTATGTATGCCTAAAAAGAATATGAGATTGATACCCTTAACTTGATTAAGTTATAAATTAACTTATATTTTTGAAAAATTAGATTTCCTAATAAAATTAATTTTTGTATTGATGTTCACATTATAACACTCATTAGATCAATAAAGTTAGGATTATCATATAGGCTAACTAACATTTCAAACAAAAAATAAAATCAACTAAACAAAACAAGACATTTTTTATTGATATCAAATAGAAGAAGTGATACAATGAAACACATTTGATATCAAATAAACACATTTGACCATAAAGAAATAATAAACATAAGTACAAAAAGTACTAAAATCATCACATCACATCACTAAGGATTGGCAAAGATGACACACAAGAAGTACATCTATAAATCTGAGGAGCCCTGGTCTGGAGGAGGTGGCTGGTTGAAGATAAAAAAATAGCTATTCATTATAGCCATGTTGGTGCTCACTGAGTCGAATTGACCTCAAATCCAACCCATGACCTATTGGTATTGTGCATCTTGCTGACGTAGGTGAGTCTGAATTTGATCAAAGTGCTAATCAAAATGACTCTCTAGTCGGTCAAAGCACTAGACCATCTCCTAAAAGTTAAGTCCATGAGAAGGCGTAGGTGCAGGTGCTCCCCCTTCTCCCTCAAAAACCTCACTTGTATTATCATCTCTCCCAAAAAGTGCTTGAAATAAAGCATCAGTGAAGTAGATAGGCATTTCAAGTAAAGGATCAGGATGAATAAGATTTTACTTCTTTTAAAGGATTTATGTCACTAGATGTCTTAAAGTAATATTTTCTTTCTCTTGTGAGAGACATGTCCAATTTTAGAAAGGCCATGAATATAGTCAGTAATAAGTTGGGCTTCATCTATATGTTGACCAGTCATGATAAGGTAAGTAAAAGTGGATAGAAGAGGAGTAATATTAATACGGTCACCAGCTTTAAGAATAAGAGAGGTTCTAAGGACATGCTGAATAACCATTGCATTTTAGTTTAAAGAAGAGACCCTAGGAAAATGACATACTTATTCAATCCCTTAATAACTTTATTTATTTCAGTCTAGTCAAAATCAAATGTAGAAGTCAAAGTGCGGGCTCTAACTCCTTGAGTCTTTAAGTGCAAAAAGGTTCCCAAATTTTCCTTAGTTATTTCTACCGTTTTCTTTAATACAAGAGATCTGATCCTACTCTCATTCTCACTAAAAGACATGTTTGCTAGAAAATAGTGGAAGGTCTCTTTATTGTATGCATGAATCAAAGTCAAGATAAATGCAAATTGAGTAGTGGCAAAAAGAGGCATCACTTAAAAGTGAATATTCTATTGTAGTAGGATTCTAGAGGGTGTAATTTTTGCAAAAACAAACCTAAGAAAAGAATTCTCATTGGCCCTGGATAGAAAGTTGTCGTCTCCACCCCTGGAAGACGAACCCTTAATGAGTCTACCCCTCTTGCTAGAATTGGCCATTGCTAAGATTTGAAGGATTAGAAAAGGCTATTGAAGTGAATAAAAATGAATTCCAAAGCCCTCCTATTTAAAGAAAAATGATCTTTCGTATGTATGAAAAGAGGTTCGAACAGTACGATATATGGGTTCGTAAGTACAAAAATAAATTTTGTATGTATGAACAAACACGTTCGAAATGAAATAACTTTTTTGTAATCACGCAAGTTATGAGGCATTCTTTCATACAGACTTTTTGACCATACAATCATACAAACGAATAGGTATTTGTCCAGGATGATCAGTTATTTAAGTTTATTTTAATTATGGTTAGATTCGTCCCCCATATTGAATGACACGTGGTTCGTACATACGAACTAATTGTTTGTACGTACGATCAATTATAATAACTGATTCTTCCTGGATAACCGTCTATGTTCATACATACGAATGAATACATATTGTTCGAGATGATACAGAGATCGTACAAGATTAAATGTATTGGAAAAATAAAATTATATGCAAACAGTTCAAAATAATGATCAAAATACTACATAATTCATATAGGACGAAAATAATTTCATACAGTACGGATATAACAATTAGAAAAATTCACACGATCAATCAAAAATAAGAAATCTGATGTGAAAATATTTCAAAATCACATAAAACATAAAAACATAAACAAAAAAAATCAAAAAACAAAACACAAAAATACACAAAGATACATATCAAGTTTGCAAAAAATTTTAATTAAGCATTAAGATCAATCAAACCTAGCCTTATTCTTAATGTGCTAAGAGTATCAAAGGTTAGTGATTTTATAAAAATATCTGCAAGTTGATTTTCAGTTGAAATATGATTTAGTTTAATTTCTTCTTTAGATATATGATCCCTTATGAAATGATGTCTTATGTCTATATGTTTGGTTCTAGAATGTTGAATAGAATTTTTTGAAATACAAATGGCACTAGTGTTATCAAAATAAATTGGAATTATGCTTATTATAAATCCTAAGTCAATGAACTGTTATTTCAACCAAATAACTAGTGCCACACAACTTCTCAAGGCAATGTATTCAGCTTTAGTAGTAGATAGAGCTACGGAATTCTATTTTCTACTGGACCAAGAAACTAAAGAATTTCCTATAAATTGACAAGTTCCAGAAGTACTATTTCTATCAACCCTACTACCTATAAAGTCTTAATATGAATATCCAATTATTTCAAATGAAGATGTAAACTTAGGACACCAAATTCCCAAGTTCTATGTTTCTAAGAGATATCTTAAAATCCATTTTATTGCTGTCAAATGTAATTCTTTTGGATCTGATTAAAATCTAGCATGCAAACAAATACTAAACATAATATAAGATTTGCTAGCAGTCAAGTAATATAAAGATCTAATTATTCCCCTAAATTTTTTTTGATTAGTAGATTTTTCCTTTGGGTCCTTATCCAACTAAATTGAAGAACTCATAGGTGTACTAATAAGTTTAGCATTATCCATTTCATAATTTTTGAGGATGTCCTTAACATATTTTAACTGACTAAGAAATATTCCTTCCTCAATTTGCTTAATGCTAAACCTAGAAAGTAACTCAAATCTCCCATTAGACTAATCTCAAATTCACTACTCATTATTTTAAAAAAATAATTACAAAGAATTTTATTTGTAGATCCAAAGATGATATCATCAACATAAATTTGTATAATGAGTATATCCTCTCCCAATTTTTTCAAAAAGAGAGTTGTTTCCACACTTTCTTTTTCAAAAGATATCTCAATTAGGAAAGTGCTCAACCTCTCATACCAAGCCCTAGGTGCCTGTTTCAATCCATACAATGCCTTTTTCAATTTAAAAATATGATTTAGGTATTTTGAATTTTCAAAACCTAGAAGTTATTCAACATAAACATCTTCTTAAATCACCCCATTTAAAAAGGCACTTTTAATATTCATTTGAAATAATTTGAATCCTCTAAAATAGGTAAAGACTAAGAAAAATCTAATTTCTTCAAGTCTCGCTACAGGGGTAAAGATCTCCTTAAAATCAATTCCTTCAATCTAATTATACCCCTTAGCCACCAATATAGCCTTATTTCTAATGACAACTCCTGAGTCATTCATTTTGTTTTTAATACACACTTAGTTCTAACTACACTTTGTTCCTTTGGCCTTGCAATTAATTCCCAAACATCATTTCTCACAAATTGATTTAATTCTTCTTACATTGACAAAATCCAAAATTTAACCAAAAGTGCATGATTTATATTTGTGGGTTCTATCATTGATATAAAGGTAAAATGATTGACTTTTTTGCTTAGTCTATGCCTAGTCTTAACACCCTCACTAGGTTCACTTAAAATCAATTCATTTGGGTGGTTTTTTAGAAAATCTTAAATCTCTAGGCAACGGGTTTTCTAATTTTAAATTTTCTTCTAAATTAACTTTCTCAATCCTTTGGGAGTTAATTTTTATCTCATCCTCTTCTATATTTGACTCTTCTAAAATTTTAGATTCATCAAATACAATATGTGTGGTTTACTCAATTACCAAAGTTCTTTTGTTAAAAACTCTATAAGATTTTTCAACATTAGAGTATCCAAGAAAAATTCCATCATCTGATTTTGGATCAAATTTTCCTAAGGTATATTTTCCATTATTATGTATGAACGCCTTACATCCAAAAACATGCAAATGTGATAAATTAGGTGTTCTTCCCTTAAGAAGCTCATAGGGTGTTTTGTTTAATTTCGATCTAATATTTATCCTATTCAGAATATAATATACAGTGCTAATCGCTTCAAACAAAAAATATTTAAGAAGTGAATATTCTTCCAATATGGCTCGAGTGGCTTCAATTAATGTTATATTCTTTCTTTCGACTACCCCATTCAGTTGAGGGATTTTAGATGTAAAAAAAGTATGATCAATTCCTCTTTCCTTACAAAAATCCTCAAATCTCTCATTTTCAAATTCACCGTTATGATCACTTTGAATTGTTAAAATCTCACATCCTAGTTTCCTTTGAATCCAAGTCAAAAAAATTTTAAACTTCTCAAATGATTCACTTTTATGATATAAGAATTTAACCCAAGTGAATCTTAAAAAATTATATACAATCACAAATTTGTATATCTTCCTTCCTAGACTTACAATTCTAATCGGTCCAAAAAAATCCATACGTAAAATCTCCAAAGGTTTACTAGTTCTAAGATCCTTATTGGACTGAAAAGAGGACTTCACTTATTTTTCTAATTGACATGCATCGTAAAGGTGATCCTTAGTAAAGTCTAGTTTTGGTATACCTCTAACCAATTCTTTTTCAGTAAATTTTCTAAGGTTTTTCATGGTAGAGTGATAAAGTCTCCTATGCCATAATCATGATTCATCAGAAATAGTTTTCAAGCAAAAAGCATTAACAGTTCTGATATAATTTAAATCAAGTATATAAATATTGTTTACTCTTAATCCATGTAAAATATCATTACCATTTTATCTTAATATAAAGCTAGTAGGAAAAATTTTTACACTATATCCTTTATCACATAGCTGGCTAATACTCAAAAAATTATGCTTTAAGCCTTCTACAAGTAGCATATTTTCAATGAAAAAATTTTGCAAGTTTCCAATCATACCTAATCCAACCACTTTCCTAGTGGTTTTATCTCCAAGTGTAACCCTACCTCTACTTCTGGCTTTTAGCGCTATAAATTGCTTAGTGTCTCCAGTTATATGCTTTGAGCAACTGATTTCTAGGTACCAAATGCTCTCATGAGGCCTTGTATGAGAGTGTGCCTGTAAAACTATCAAATGTTAGACCTGAGAACCCAAATAAGTTTGGGTTCTCCTTTTGGAAAAATAAAACTAGATATGTGTATGATATGTCTAGGTTTATACATATTAGGTTTTCACACTAAAAAAGTTTTCCTATCTAAAGTACAGGTGTGTGCTATATTTCTAAACATGCCTTAAGAATAACATTTTACTCCAAAAAATAGATTTCTCAATCTTCTATAATCACTATGTCTCTTCCTGGGTTGTAAAAATTTTGGATACAAAATAGGATTAGTAAAATCTTCAAGTGTTGGTGGTTTCCTGTTTTCCTCGAGAGATTTTACTTTCAACTTCAGAAATATGTTTAAATCTTCTGACGCATGTTTATCAAAATCCAAATAATGCTCTCTATTTTTTTTATTCATCCTTAAACTTTTTAAATTATTTTTCTAATTGAGCATAGGATGATTTTAATATTTCATTCTTCTTATTCAAATTATCAAATTCATCAAGTAATCTCATGTGATTGTTATCTATCAAAATATGATCTTTCCTAAGGATTTCATATTCTTTTTATAATTCTAGCATTTTAAGATTTAGACTAGCATGCATTTTCTTAAGCTTCCTATATGCATCATGAATCCTTTCATAAACTTATAACAGTTTAGTATAGGTTAAGTCACATACCTCTTCTTGATCTAACTGATCAAGATTATCGGCCATTAAGCAAAATTTGGTGACTTCCTCCTCATTTTCTATTTCTGATGAATCCAAAGCTGAGTCTGCCCTACAAAACTCTTTGGAATCTCTTCTTGTCCTTCTTCACATTTGGTTTCTCCTCTACCTTCTCCTTATTAGGAGTGGATTTTAAGTTCGGGCAATATAATTTTATATATCCAGGTTTCCTACATTCATAGCAAATCATATCATTTGAAATCTTAACATTCTTATTAAATTTACCTCTGTTCCATTATTGGCATCTCCTCTACTTCCTTTTAAGAAAGCTCCTAAACTGTCTAGTCATCAAGGCAATGTCATCCTTATCCTCAGGTTATGAAAGATCACTCTCTGACTCCTCCACTTTCAGTGTAATATTCTTCTCCTTTAATTGTTCACCTACATCAATCTTTCGTTGACTCACTCCTTGATCATAGGCAATTAGTGAACCAAGAAGATTATCAATAAAGTAAATATTTAAATCTTTAGACTCTGTAATAGAAGTTATTTTTGCATCATAAGCAGTATGTAAATAAGAAAGAATTTATTAATCATTTCAGCATTCGTTAGTTACCTACCTAAGGCATACAAAGAAGTAACTATTTGAGCGAATCTTATGTACATGTTAGAAATAGATTCATTATATTTCATATAAAATAATTTATAGTCATGTAACAAGATATTTAGTCTAGATTATTTTACTTCATTAGTCCCTTCATAAGTAATACAAAATTTATCTCATATGTCATTTCCACTTTTGCAAGTGGAAATCCACATGTAGTCTTCTGACTTAAGTGCACAAAAGAAATTATTTAAATATTTTGCATTTAACTGTGCTAAGTCACATTATTCTATAGTCCATTCAACAAAGGGTGTTTCAACTCTAATACCATCAACTAATCTAGTTGGTTTTGTATACCCTTCTTGAACTAAAATCCATATATGATAATCTAATGACTGTAAAAAAGTAGACATGCGTGTTTTTCAAAAATCAAAAGGGATGTTATCAAATAAAGGAGGTCTGGTGATCGAATACCCTTTAGGTGTGTTATGGTTTCTAAAAGTAGTCATGCTCATTTTTTAAAAGTAGTCTAAACTTATGGTTCTGAAATAAAGCTTTGATACCACTTGTTGATTCTTGTTGAATCTTGAATAGGTTATTTAACCTAAGCTTATATCCCAAGGCTAACCAGAAGGGGGTGGGTGAATTGATAATTTTAAAAATTCTTGGATTTTAAAATTTGAAATCGATTGATTAAAAAGGCAAGTTAATTAAAGTTTCAAAAATAAAACTTTTTAACCACAAAATTAAAATAACTTGCAGTAAGAAAGCAGCGAAAATTAAAATGACAATAAGATTTATAGTGGTTCGGTCAAACATGGCCTACATCTACTCCCTGAAGACTCCCTCTTCATGTATTGCACTATTACAAAAGTGACTCTCCTTTTTCCCCCATAGTAAGACGGAGAAGCCTTTACAAAACTCTAAGTGATATTGTACAGTACGATCAGTTTAAAAAATATGAATTTTAAACTCTTCCCCGGTGTGTGTGTGTGCTCAGTTACTTAATTATAATCACACTCTCTCAAACTCATTAAAATGGAAAATACATACTTCAATTATAATAAACTCTAAACTGATCTTGATTTGAAGTTTTTAATAATATGGAGTATATTTTTTCTAAAATATTAGTACATACCAGAGCAAAATAATTCTTTTAAAATATGTTAGGAGAAATAATAATCAAAATAATAATATTTGGAATCATTAAAAACATACAAGTTGTAAGAATATTAACCATGCAAAATTAAGTAGCAACTATCTCAACAACTAGTGATGTTATATTTATAAGAGAGTTCATGCTTTTATTTAATTTCAGAACTTTTTAGAGTACTTCTTTAGTTCTCTCTTAGAGTCAATTCTATGAGAGACTATAGAAGTACTATATATAATTATTAAAGTGTTTAGTCAATGTTTGTTTGAGTAACTCCATATGTTAAGGAAGGGGTGTAGATGAGATACATTGATCCTTTCTGATGATATCACTCTCTCGTATTTTTTTTCCTCCATGATTTCAATGAAAATGAGTTCATTTATCTCTTATTCTATTTCTAACTAATTCTCTAATTTTGGATTGATGATGCAGAGAACATATTAAATACTAATGAAGATTCTTATACTATAAAGTTAAAGGATGTTTTCAATATTTTTCTATTCTTTATTTAATGTATATAGTGGTCATATATTAGTTAAAACCTAGTGTGATGTATAGTCTTGACAGAGGAATGGAAAAATAACCACAAATATTAATATAATATATTTGCATACCTAGACATAGGATGTAAAATATGCTAGGTTCCTAAGAAGATGATATAACTATATGAGGTCAGTATATATCCTTTTCACCCTTACAAGCTCGAGAGAAATCTAGAGATGTATATACTTTTAATCATATTACAAATAAGAATGTCGTTAGGAAAGATATGTAATTTATATTCATCAATCCAAAATATTTTATTTAAATATTGCATCCATTATTTTTACTATTTTTATTTAGTGATTGAATCTTCATAATCAATATTTTTATTTAAGTAGGATAATCTTATAATTAGAGTAAGCGGTAGTAGTTGATTGCTAAGAAGCTTACTTTCTCTTCGGTTCGATGTTATACTCTATCATTGTATTATTTGTTTCGGCACATATATTATTGTATAGAAAGTTGGGGGGGGGGATTGTTATTTTTTTATATCAAAGAAAACATAAGTATTTTTAGGGGAGTTAGAGCCTTAAATATTTTTATAATTCAAAAGTACACTCCCCAGCCCCCATCAACATAACAGTCTATAAGTTGTGAAAATGAACACAGTTACATATCTCGCTTGAAAAAAATACTAATAATTATCTTAACTAGTCACCTTATTATTATTTAATTTGAATTTATATGTTATAAATATAATCTTTGACTTTTGAGTCCTAAATTAAATAATGTAGCTTAAAGATTATATGTGTTTGTAGTTATAATTGAAATTTTATTAGTTCACCATCATTTGTACTAGTTCTTCAATCTTACCCTTTGTGAATTAAGTATAAGATTGCAGTCATACTCTAAACTTTTAACTTATACTAATTTTTTAATGTACTCTCACTTCTTCTTTTCTTTTCTTTTCTTTTTTTAGAACTCTTTTCAAATTTACTTTTTATTATTATTAAGTATATAATTAATGATTTTGAATATCAATTTTACTTAAAATCTTTTTACAATCTTTAATGAGCTTAATGTAAGAATTTAATAAGATTACTAATTCCAAATTTTAATTGTTTTGATTTTTAATTTTAATCTACCCAGATCTATTCTTTAACCTTAATTATTCATCTTTAATTCAAAAGTCAATGTATAAATGTATAACTTATAAATTCATGTTAAGTTAATAATTTAAATGATCTTAGTTAGTTAATTATTAGCTTTTTCAATCCATAAATTATAAAGCAGTATTCATTTGAACTATGATCTAGAGTTTTATTGTTATCCTAATTTTATATAATTTTAAAATTTTATTTTATTAGGGTTACTTAAATAATTAGAATGCGAAGATTTTAATGGATGATAATATAATAATATATGTATAAAGAGAATTTAATCAAATGTAAATAAAAACACACATGAACATTTATAAATGCACAAGTTTTCATATAAATAATAGAAAGGTGCAAAAACATGTGATATAAATAAAACTAAAATAAAGGGTACAATATAACAAGAAGCACTACTACATATGTAGTGGCTCTCATTACCTTATCTCCAATCATTGCCTCACTATAAACATGAAATTCCTTCACATTACAGAAATCTCCCCCAAAGCAAAGACATAAAATAAAATAAGAGTAGCATTCACACACACTCTCTCTCTTAACTAAAATAAATATATAAAATGAAAACTCCTTATATGCATATTCAAGTTATTTTTTATTCCTTATACTTCTCATCCACAAGGTTTTAATTTGTGACTATTAACTTTGAAGAAGTGAAAAGTTTGTTTATCTTAAATCCTTATGGCACCATTATGATATACTCTAATAATAGTAAAATGGCCAGTCCATCTAGATTTAAGTTTTCATGTAATATTTCTTCCTATAGTTAAAAAGCATGACATCTTGACTAGGAGAAAATTCATGATCTAAAACTTCATACCCATGCATCTTCTTCATTTCTATGTTGTAGATTTCTGTATCTTCATAAACTTCATTTCAGAATCCATGAAATTTATCAATTATTACAGAATTATGCATATTTAGAATAGGGAAGGAATTTCATTATTTAAGTGCATTTCATTTCTTCTTTATAATGAATGATTCGCTTCTTTCCTTCCATTGCTTTAAAATTCAAGAATAAAAAGGAGAACACTCAATAATACTTCACACAAGAAGAACTATCATGGATAGAAAATTAAACTTTTAACTTACCTTTTTTATAATTTTCATGGGCACAATGGCACCAAAATTTGAATTTTAAATTACTGCGGCACAGCCAAGCACAATAGTGCTATAATCAACACTGTGACACTCCTTTCACTCTCTCAGTTTTTTTGTTAACAAGAAAACTTACTTCTAGTAAATCTAATCTAGTAATCACACAAAAATTAAAAGTTAGGTTGCCTCCCATGAAACACTAAGTTTATAATCATCAGCCAGACTTGACTAAATTTATCAATTTGGTTGGGATGTATTACTACCATTCTTCAAAATATTTTTACTAAGATTATTTTTTTTCTTTTTCCTTTGACTTAACTTTAGTATTAATAGGCAATGATTGAAGAGTTCTACTGCTAGCTTAAATTGCAAGCTGACTTAATTAAGTTTCCTAATTTTTAAAAGAAGTAGCTTGATTTTGTAATTGAGTCCCTAACTACATCACTAAATCATCAAATGGTGATTTTTTACTTCCAAACAAATTGCTTTTACTAAATCCTTGAATATATGAATTTCTAGGGTTAATAATAGGTTGTTGAGGTTTATTCCAATTTACTCCTTGATTATTTTAACTAGAATTCATTTGATTATTACCATCAATAATATTTGACCAATTAAAATTAGTATGGTTCCTCCAACCTGAATTAAATATATTAGAGTAATGATTAGTTTATCTTCCAATCATATTAATATTTTCAATCCATTGCACATTATTATTTTCAATTAAATTTTTTCCTATAATTCCATAGATGATCAGTTCATAATTTTAAATTTACTCCTATTATGCTCAAATTTTTAGAAATTATTACAACTTATGCAGTAATTATTGAGAAAGCATTACATTTATAAATTCCTGCTACTAGCTTAGGATTTATCTTATTAGTATACGACTGGAAATTATTAGTAGTCATTTCCTCTATTAATTCATATGCATCCTCAAATGGCTTAGACATTAATAATCTTTCAGTTGCAGCATCTATGATTACTCTAAGAGATTCTACTAATCTATTATAAAATATTTGAATATTCAACCAATCTGGTAAAGCATAGTGAAAGCATTTCCTTAATCTCTCCCAACACTCATAATTTAATTCTACTTTAAACTGGGTAAAATAAGTTGTATCATTTCTAAGTTTGGCAATTTTTGAAGGTGAGAAATACATAGCAAGAGACTTATGATCTAACACATTCCAAGTGGTTATAGAGCTAAAGAATTCAACCACATCTTAACTTTATCTCTTAGAAAAAATACGAACAATCTAAGTCTAAAATCATCATCACTGATATCATTTTACTTAAATCATACACAAATGTCTAAAAATCTGGCTAAAAATGAATTAAGATCTTCAACAAGAGTTCCTCCAAACTAAGAATTTTGAACCATTTTAATTAAGGTAGGTTTTAATTCAAAATTATTAGCTTCGATCATAAGTCTATTAAAGTGTTAGAATATTCCCTAAGAGATCTAGAATAATCTTGATCGAGTATATGTTCAATAATTTTCATAATTTTTTTAGTTTTTAAAATTTTTGAAAGTTTTTTTTAGAGTAAAAAAATAATGGTTTCTTTCTATGTATATAAAGTATGCAACCGAATGTGCTGGGAAGTGACGAAAAGAACTTGTTGTCAGCCGAATTCTCCAAAGAGGAACTGGATCTTGTTATCAAAAATCTAGAAGCTAATATCTCTCCTAGAGTGGATGTTATTTCCTATATCTTTATTAAATATAATTAGCAAATTATCATGAATGATGTTTGGGATGCCATTAGTCTTTTTTTCAAATTTGGAAATATGTGTGATGAATGAAAAAAAACTTTAGTTATTCTTCTTCCTAAATCCAACAACCCGGTCTATCTTGCTCATTATAGACCTATTAGCCTTTGTTTATCAATCTAAAAGAATGTGGCTAAAATGTTGTTAAATAGAATGAAAAGTTTTTTTCCCAAAAATTATTTCTGAAGAACAAGTGGCCTTTGTTAGAGGTCGTTCTTTATCAAACCATATCTTACTTGGCCAAGATATTTCAATAGATTTAAATATTCGAAAGCAAGAAAGGGTATGATGGCTATTAAGATAGATATGGAGCAGGCTTATGATAGCATGAGCTGGTCAACTTTGGAAAAAGTTCTCTCTATATTCGGTTTTCTTGATTGTTTCAGTAATTTGCTTTTACAATGTATTCAAAAATTGAAATTCTCTATTATGGTGAATGGATGCAATTCAAATTGGATAAAAGGAGAAAGTGGGTTTAAACAAGGTTGTCCTTTATCTCCCAATCTATTTATCTTGTGCTCACAATTACTCTCGGATGCATTTTATCAAAGAAGGAAGAAAATAGGTATTAAGATTTTTGCAAATGCTAAAAGAATAACTCATTTGCAGCATGCAGATGATATCATTATTTTTTTGGAAGCAAATATTAAAAGTATAAAGAGAGTTGACAAAATTCTAAAGAATTATGGGATCTAAGTCCTGCCAAACTATTAATTCCAAAAAATATGCCATCTTGTTTGGGAAATGTGTTAAAAGAAGGAGAAAAAATTCTATTTCCAGAATTTTGAAATTAAAAGTGTTCAATGAGATGAACTATCTCAGTATTAAAGTGGTATTGAGAAGGTTGATATTTGCATATTTTCAAAGCTTATTGGAGAAGGCTTCTAGTAAACTAAATATTTGGCGAAATAAATATATTTCATTTGCTGGGAAGTTATTACTTCTAAAATATATTTTTTTCTCTCTCACTACTTTTGTATCTACACATTCTCTTGTTCCTTTGGGGGTCTTAAATGACATTGATAGAATGGGTAGAGATTTTTTATGGCAAAAGCAAGGAGGGGAATTTGGGCTTCATTATGTTGTTTGGGATGTGTTATGTAGACCCAAAGTATATGGTGGACAAGGAGTTATTTCATCTTCTCAAAGAGTTGGCTCCTTGAGGGCTAAATTTGCTTGAAACTTCATCAATAATCCTTCAACTCTTCTTAATAGATTCTAAATTGCCAAATATGGTAGAGATATTTAGAATTATGGAAATAATATCTCTACTTCTTCAACTTGGAAAATTCTTTTAAATGGAGCTAGTTATCTGAAGCATGTGGTGAGATGGAATATTTCTAATGGTCTAAGCATAAAAATAAATGAAGATGTCTAGATGTTAGATAAGAAAATTGAAAGATGGCCTACATTCGTTGCTTGCTTAGACCAAATTTCTGGTTGGCTTAATGAGTTTGAGTTTATTTCCGATGGGGTATGGGATATCCCAAAGCTGAAAGTTTTTTTCGGACATCAACTAGTGGAGCTTATTACTATGATTCCAATTGACCAAGATAAGAGTGAAGATCAATTAGAATTAATGTTCAAGCTATCAAGAAAGTCATTATCGGCAATGATAATGGGAAAAATTACTGATGTGGTTGAGGAAGATATCAACTGCAAATGGATTAAAAAACTCCATCTTCGACCGCATGTAGAAGCTTTCTAGTGGAGATTAAACTTAAAAGCCACTAATGATTTTCTATTTTACAGAAGAATGATGGATTGGAATGGATGTCCGAGAGGATGTTCAAGTGCTAAAGATATGACTCATGTAGCTACAGGTTGTACTTTCCTGATTAATGTTTTAAAACTATTAATCTCTTGGGGATTTCATGTTCTGGTTAACTATAATTTGGAGGATTGTTATCTGATCTTATCTAAATTATCCAGCTCAAATCCTTTTTTGGCTAATTTGTATTGCTCAACTGTATTCTTTACTTGGAAGAGCAGGAATTCGTTGGTTCATGATAAGAAAGAAAATGATATTTCTTCTATTGAAACAAATTCAATTTTCAATGCAATGTCCTCCTTTAAGCTAAATGTATATTCGGATTACTGGGATACTAACCGGCTGAATAAGCTGTCCTCTTTTTGGTATTCTCCTCCTCCCGAATGGATCAAGCTTAATGTTGACGCTTCACTATTAAATTCTTATAAAGGTGGTGTTGGAGGTGTCATTAGAGATTATAAAGGAAGATTTTTATATACTTATGGATCCTCTTATTTACATTGGGATATTTCTCAACTGGAATTGTATTCTATTCTATCATTGAAAATTTTCTTGCAAGAATGGATGTTTGAAGCAAAAGGAATTATCATAGAAGGTGATAATTATAATGTGATTAAATTTATTCAAAACTTGGTGAATAAAGGGGAGTTCAAGGTTGATCTCGGCAAAGGTATTGATTTCTCTTTTCTAATGGATTTCAATCAAATTTTGTTTCATTGTATTGGTAGAGATGGTAATAAGTTAGTCGATTGTTGTCCTAACATTGTTCTTTCTATAGATTTTTTTTGGGACGATTTGTCTTGTAATAATATTCCTCCTTATTTTATTTCTTTATTAAAGGAGGAAGGTGATAGAGTAGCTATCACTTAGAGTCTTGTAATTTGCTTCTTTAATAAAATTGCTATATGCATCTTCTCAATATATATATATATATATATATATATATATAATATATAAAGTATGCAACCATGAATATGAAATCATCAAATAAAATAAATAAAATAATAGATACAAGTATGTCTAATTATGTAATTAATTTAATAATATAATTAAAATTATAAAAAATAAAATACTTCCCTAATATAACAAAAACTTGATGAGGGCTGTGGAGTGAACTTTTGAATTATATAAAAGTATAGGGCTCTATCACCCCTAAATAATGCGTAGATATTCTTTGATATAAAAATAATAAAACCCCACTTAATAAATGCAAGTATACATGTTAAATCCAATAGTAAAGTGTTGGATTAGAGTGTCAAACCCACTAGAAAGTATGCTTACTTACAATAAATGACTATCATTTAGTCTAATTATAATGATTATCCTAATAAAATAAAAATGATATATATCACTGAATAAACTAGTAAAGATATTGGATACAATATTGAATAAAAGTAGTTTTTATTTATGAGTGTAAATTTCATATCTTTCCTAATGAGACTCTTAATTTTAAATGTGATTTAGAACATATATATCCCTAGATCTCTATCAAGCTTGTAGGGATGAAAATGATATCTTTTGACCACCTATAGTTATAGTATCTCCTTAGGAACCTAAAATATTTTATAGCATATGTCTAGGCATTCAACTATCTTATCTTAATGTTCTTATTATTTTTGTATTCCTCCATCGAAGCTATACATCACACTATATTGTAACTACATATATGACCACTATATACATTAAATTAATAATAGGATAATATTAAAAACATTATTTAATAATTATAAAATAAGTGTCTTTAGTAGTACTTAACGTGCACTTTACATCATCAATCTAAAATCAAAAGATTAGCACAAGTTGAATAAATAATAAGCAAACTCATTTTCATTAAAGTCATGAAAGAACAAAAATACAAGAGAGTGATAACACCAAAAGGATTAAAGTATTCCACTACACTCATTCCTTAACTAACAAAGTTGCTTCAATAAATATGGTTAAACATTCCAAATGATTATATCATGTACTTCTCTAGCCTCACTTAGATTTTACTCTAAGAGGGAACTATAGAAGTACTCCAAGAAATATTGAATTTTATAAAAGTGACTGAACTCCCTTAAAAACATAATATCATAACTATTTATAGAACAAGACAAAAAGGCATATAGCACTGCGATACTTGTAAGAGTGATGCTGCGGTGCCATTGAATTGAACTAATGCCTTGGCATAGAAACTTTTGCACTAGCATAGCACTTACTGATGTGGATCAGTTACTTCGTGAAAAGTCACATATATTCACTTATAGAATATGGCTCTTAGAAGTTACAAATATAATGTCACAACGCTATTGACATTCCAGTGTTGTGGCGCCTGAGGGCAAAAATGGCACCAAGATGTGAGAATTTATGGTGTTGTGGCATTTGAAAGTAGAGTATCCAGTGCTGTCAAGCTAACTTCTTGATGTTGTGATGCTGGCTGTATTGCCGCCGCAACATTGGCAAACAGAGAACTTGGTGATGTAATGTCTGGTTTATGGCACTACGATGTTGTTTCATCGGATGCTGCGGCGCTATAGGATCCTTAGAATTTTTTTGACAATTTTTAGTTTTTCTTCTATAAAAATAACTAAAATAATATATTTTCACCAAAAATAAATTAAGTAAAATACTACATAATTTACAGTTATCACCAGGATAATATAATTGGCTTCTCCACACACCTTCCTCCTCAAATATTAGGATTGCTTACATAAGATAGACTAAGATCTCCAATGAAAGTATCTTGCACTTCCTTAGCCTTCCATAGACTTTACTCTAAGGGGGCTCTATAAAACTACACTGAATATTACAGGACTCTATTGAAAGTGACAAAACTCCTAAAAAAGAATTAAAAAACTCTTTATAGTAAGTGCATAAACAACCTTAGGAAGCATGGCGCTCAAAATGGCAGCGCCACAACGTTACCAAGTGAACTAGCCCCTTGGCATGTTAAGCTTACTTCACTATTGTACTGCATTAACTTGACACATCTATTGGCTGAACTAGTGCGTTAGTTGACTAAATCGGCTAGCTCTATCATTTACCAACTACTTGTCTGCAATGCTAGGAAACTGGAGAGCTACGACACTTGAATGTAGAGTCTAGCATTGCAGTATTATGATGATCGATGCTCTAGTATTTAAATTCCTGAGACTCAAGTGTTGTGGCACATATTTCTAACACTCAACACTATGGAGCGTTACAGTGCTGACCTTGGTTCCACTAGGGCACTGAATTATTTTCCATTTTTTAGGCACTGACACTGTAATTCCATAGTCTAGCATCGAGGCATTGTAGACACTATGACATTTAAATTTGGACCACTACGGTGTTGGCTCAATACTTGTGAATTTTTTTTACCTTTTTCTAAACATTTCCTATACAAACATAATAAAAATAACACAATTTCTCTGAATTTAAATGTAATAAATAATACACAATTTATACTTAACAATCCTAAAAACTTCTCTTTTAGCTTCAAACAATGACTATAGTCCCATATCCCTTCGTAATATTTTATATAAAATTATTACCAAGATCATCTATTCTAGGCTTGAGCCCATTATGAGCTATATCATTCGCCCCAATCAGAATGGTTTCCCCCCACAATAAATTCTCTTAGATAATATCATTATGGCTAATGAAGTGATCATTACATTTAATAATAATAAAAGGGAGAATTTCTTTTATACCAAAATTGACATATATAAAGCCTTTGATATTGTATCAAGAGAGTTCATTTTGTACATATTACAACTAAAGCTATTCCCATCAATGTTTATTAGTTGGATTAAAACTTACATCATCAATGTGTATTATTCTGTTTATTTTAATGGCTCCCTTGAGGGGTTATATGGGTATTCCTCTAGTTTAAGGAAAGGGTGCCCCTTATCTACTTATTTATTTTTGTATTATCATGGATGGGATTTCTCATCTCTTTGATAGAGCCACTTCTTCATAGAACTATAAAGCCATCAATTCGAGAGATATCGGTCTCTCCTACCTACTCAATGCTAATGACTTGTTAGTCTTTCATAAGGAGAATAACACAAATATAGAATCTCTCTGGAACATCCTTAGGAATTTTAAAACAATTTCTAGCCTAGATATGAATTATGCTAAAAGCACTATTATTGTTTTTTTTAAACATGCTCCCAACAAGAATTAGTTATTTTGTAACTACAATCTCTTTGAGACTTCCACTGCATTCACTTATCTGTGCATTCCCATCTCTACTAAAAATGTAAGAGTGGCTGATTTTTAGCTTCTTATTAGCAATGTTGCCTCCTTGCTCCAAGGATATAAGGCCAAGGTTCTTTCTTTGTTGGGCAAACTTTATTTCTTGAGATTCACTATATGAAATACAATTTTTTATTGGATTAAAGGAGCCATTTTGCCAAAAAATGTTTTAAATCCTTCAACAAGTTAGCTATTAGATTTTTATTTCATGGGGGCACTCATGTTAGGAGACTTCACCTCATATCCTGCTTGAACACTATAAGCCTAAACATCTTGGGGGACCGAGTGTCCCACTCTTGCTACTCTTACCAATGATTATAAATGTTCACTTGTTTGTCGGCTACTCTCTTATGATGTTATGTTGGCTAGATGGTGGATTGATAAGTGCTTCACTTGATGGAAGCCTTAGGCTCATGCTACAACCTTTTGGAAACACCTTATGGTAGTTGTCATTACCAAAAAATTCCTCACCTTTAACCTCTCAAATTGTAGTAAAATTTATCTTTTTTTTTTGGGACTCCTAGTGTAATGAAAAATTTCTATTGAGTTCTTCTAGTCTTTTGAAATGCCACCTAGCTAAAAAATCAAAATTTCTATAACTTTTATTATTAATTATAACTACTAGAATTTGCCTAGGACATTTCGCACAACAGTTATTTTAATTTATTCTAAAATGTGTATGATTCATATATCATTTATAAATTAATGGCACAAATTACATGTTGTTATATCATGACATTTTTTTGTTCATATTGCATGTTGAGGAAATAAAATAAATGTTATTTTACTCGGCAATTACATAACGTGGTAAACCAAAAAATTCCCACGTCAACCTTATCCGCAAGTGCACTTCCACAAATAGAAATACACTTTCCCTCTCCCAGTGGAGATGAATCCGACGCCGGAATGTCTGTTTCTACTCACCGCATTTTCCACTCTACTCCCCTCTTCACTCCAGGAACCCAACGCGCCTACCCGCCACCGCACATCTTGGTCGTCTTACCTTCACATTCCTGTTACAAACCCCACTTTGGAGTCCGCTCACTGGCTGCCGACTCTCCGATCATCCCCATGGCAGTAGACCTCAGCGGCGGTAAGATGGTGGTGGAGCTTGTGGGAGCTTTCAATGATTTAACTGGGAGAATGGGCGAGATCTCGACCACCTTCTCTTCCCAACTGCTCTTCAAGTCATTGAAGCTCACTATTCCTCTACTCAATTCTCTGCCCCATTCTTCCGACGGCCGTCCGCCGCTGTCCCGGGCGCTTTCTATCGCTTGCCTACTTGCTGATCTCCACGTATGCTGTTCAAATTTGTTACCGGAAGTAATTTGTTTGTCTTTTTTTGTTCTGTTAGAAAATTGCGTGGTAGCTGGAACAAAAAGGGGTAAAGAACATACAACTCAACTATACGTGCCAGTGTTATCTGCTTCTACATTCTCATTCTCACCATATACTTTCCCCCAAAGCTCTTTCAATTTCTTTTCTTGGATATGCAGAAACTTCCAAAGGATATCTCTACTTTAATCCTATCACAGGGATGGTGTGCACATCCATCATTGTCCTTTCTCAAGAACACATCTTTCATTTTAAACAATGTCCTTCTCCTGTTGCAGCATTAGTCAACAACAACTCTTTTTATACTCCTCTCACTCTTGTCCCCCTCTTACTCTCCACCTCAACCCGTATCTCAATTTGCAAGCCCATAACATATTTCCTTCTCTTCCTCACCTACCCACCATTCTACTCAACAATCTCCCAAACCAATTTGTTTAACAACGTCAACCAACTCTCTTGAATCTCTCACGTTACCTCCTGCTACCCCTATAGCTCGCCCCATCATTACTAGATTTAAATCTGTTCATCCGAAACCACATTATATCTTCAGTCATCTTCATTACAACAACATATTTAATGACCCCACATGCTACACTACAAATGCAAAATATCCTAATTGGGGGCAAGCATTGTATGATGAATTTCAAGCTTTATACTTAAGGCACTTGGACATTAGTACCACCTCATCCTCATCAAAATGTTCCTGGTTGTAAATAGTTCTTTCGAACTAAGCTTAATGATGAAGGTTTTATTGCTCAATATAAGGCTCGTCTGTTAGCGCAAGGCTCTCAATAAGAATATGGGTTGGACTTTATTGAGACATTTAGTTCTGTTGTCAAACTACAAACTACTTTTTTTTTCTCTCCACTACTCTTCGCAACCAATGAGAAATTAGCCAACTAAATGTGTCTAATGCCTTTCTCCATGGGCAATTATTTGAGATTGTCTACATGATTGAACTTCCCGATTTTAAAGATCCCAATCGTCCAACATATGTTTGCAAACTTCATAAGGCTATCTATAGTATAAAGTAAGCTCCTCAGCAATTGTTTTCCATCTTCACTGAGAATCTTATTCAATGGGGCTTCGCAGTCAGTACAGCTAATCCATCACTCTTAATCTACTCTAAATACTCTACATTACTTTACCTACTTATGCATCTGAATGATATTTTTACTGATGAGTAATAATTTCAAAAATGCAACTGGTTTACTCCTACATCATTCTAACTATGCTTCAGCAATCTTACATTGTGCATGTATGGTTGAGTGTAAACCTCTCTTAGAAATATATTTCTAGCAAATTTAAACCTTTTAGAAATATATTTCTAGCAAAAAGGGCGATTCACCAGATGCTATGCTTCCTTTTGCTGACCCAACCAGTTACAGACACCTAGTGGGTGAAGAAAGACCTGCACTGGTTAGTAAAGCAGCAGACAGAACATAGATAGTGAATTAATTTTCATTTCATCCCATGTTACAGGAATACACAGTGTGAGTGTTTTATAGAGGTATTAGGAGACAGGTCGTTGGAGAATGTTAGCTAGCGGTTTGTGGCAGACTGCGGTATCAGGTGAGTGGGTTTGTGCTGCTGATGTAGGTGTACACAATAGTGTGGTTGAATTGCAAGTGATAGTTAGAGATGTGTTAACAGCCCCCCTCAAATGAACTCTCTGATTTGTAGATAGTTAATTTGTCTCTCATAGCCGCAAATATGATAGCTGACATGAGCTTGGTGAGTATGTTCGCCGACTGATCAATAGAGCTGATGTGTGAAACCTCGATTGCTTTGTTTTTGATATGATCATTTATGAAGTGGTGATCTATCTCAATATGTTTGGTTTTCGCGTGAACAACTGGGTTATTCGCGAGAGCCAGAGCGGAGACATTGTCGCAGAAGATTGGGGTTGGTGGTTGTTGTGAGACCTAGAAATCATCTATTAGACGACGTAGCCAAAGAACGTCGAAGGTTGCAGCAGTGAGGGCCCTATATTCAGCTTCCGTGGAGGATCGCCATGGTAACACTCCATGATATGAGATTTTGGCCGAGATAAGTGCAGATTCCAATAATGGATTTCTTGTCTTCAGAGTTGGATGCCCAGTCCGCATTGCTGTATGTGGAGAGGTTTAGTTTGCCGGGAGAAAGTGGTAACCCATAGTTTTGCATCCCCTTGATGTACTTGAGGAGATGTTTGAGAAGCAGATGGTCTTGAACGGTTGGGTTGTGCATATGTTGACATATAACGTTGGTTGCAAAGGCAATGTCAGGCCTTGTCACGGTGAGGTATTGCAGAGAGCCTGCAAACTGACGGTAGAGTGTTGGATTCTCATATGGAGTTTGATTTGTGAATGTCTAGGAGTTCTTTGTGGAGATGGGAGTTGCTATTGGTTTACATGAGTCAAACCCAGAGGAGAGCAGAATATCTTTGGCATAGTGCGACTGATGCAGAAATAGGACGGCATTGGCGTGAATGATTTGAATGCCAAGGAAAAGTTTTGTTGTACCTAGCTGCTTCAGTGCAAAGGTTTGTTGATGTTGATTTAGGAGTAGCTGTATGGTATTTGGATGATTCCCAGTCAGGAGCAGATCATCTACATAAATCAATAGATAGAGTTGAACGTGTTGAGTGGTGTAGAGCAATAGAGACCGGTCAGCTTGACTAAACCGAAAACCATAGTTGAGGAGGAATTTGGTGAGCTTGTGGAACCACTGCCTCGGAGCCTGTTTGAGGCCGTAGATGGCCTTGTTTAGTTTTCACACATGATTAGGATACCGAGAGTTGATGAAACCTTGTGGTTGCTGCATAAAAACTTCTTCTAGAAGTTCACCGTGAAGAAAGGCGTTGGCAACATCAAATTGTAGAATTGGCCAGTTTCTTTGAAGTGAGATGATGATAAGTACTCTAATGGTTGACATTTTACTATTTTAGCCACTGGGCTAAATGTCTCTTGATAGTTAATGTCGTGCTGCTGAGTGTAGCCTTGTGCTACAAGTCTTGTTTTGTGACGATTGACCGTGCCGTCAGTGTTCATTTTGGTTTTGTATGTCCACTTACATCCTAATACTGGAGCATGATGTGGAGGTGTGAGAGACCATGTGCCCTATTTTTGAAGGGCCATGAATTCAGCCGACATAGCATTTCTCCACGTGGACATTTTGGCTGCTTGAGAGTAGCAGGAGGGTGTGTGAGTCGAGTCTGTTATGGCAAGTAGATCGGATATCTTCTTTGACTTAAGATGACCTGTTTGAAACCTGGTTTGCATTTGGTGTAGGGAAACCTGGCATGGTTTTGGAGAATTTGGTGTGGTTGTGTGAGATGACTAAGATGTGTGGGAAGAGGAGTGGTTTGGTTGAGAAGGTGCATGTTGGGTGTTTGGAGAGTCTGGTTCTGAAGAAGGTTGGGTAGGTAATTGCGGGGGAGTGGAGTATGTGGATGTAGGAATTAGTAGGAGAGGTGAAGGGGAGGTAGATTTGGTGATGGTTGGTGTTTGTATGTGATTTGTTGAGGGGAAGTGTTGTTCTTGAAAGATAACATGATGAGAGATGTGAAGCTTTTGATTTTGAGGGTTGTAACAGCGGTATCCTTTATGGGATGTGGAGTAGCCTAGGAAGATACAGGCGATGGAGCAAGGTGCTAGTTTGTGGGGTGTTTGAGGTTGAAGCTAAGGAAAGCACAAGCATCCGAATGTTTTTAGATGCTCATACTTGGGTGGGTGACCATGTAGAATCTGATAGGGAATTTGAGATTTGAGGGAGGAGGTTGGCAGTCTATTTATGAGGTAATTGGCTGATTGGACAGCTTCAACCTAGAAATTTGGTTTTAGATTTGCAGCGTGCAGGAGAGTGTGTCGTTTCAATGAGGTGTCTGTGTTTCCTCTTAGACACTATGTTTTTCTCCGGAGTGTAAGAACAACTAAACTCGTGACTAATGCCGTGAGTGAGGAGTTGTTTAAATGCTTGGTTGGTGAATTCTCCGCCCCCATTCGAGCAGAGTGTGCCTAAGGGAGATTTGAAGTGATTTTTTATCATATTACAGAAGTGTTGAAATTTTAGAAAGCTTTCATTTTTGGAGTGCATTATATATAACCAGTAGAATCGAGAACAACCATCTATAAATATTATATAGTATCGATATCCAAGTAGGGATGAAACTGGGGAGGGGCCCAAACGCCTGTGTGTATTAAACTGAAAAGGGAGGATACATGATTGGCTTCCATAGGAAAATGAAGCTTGTGGCTTTTGGCCACTTTACAGGAAGTACAGAAGAAATTTGGAGAGCTATTACATGTATTAGGTAGTAACTTGGAGAGAATTTTCATCGTGCGATGGAGAGGATGACCTAGTCTGGCATGCCAAAGAGAGATGGAGTCGAGCTTGGTGCTGAGAGCTTGAACGGAGTTGTGATGTTGAGTGCGAGGAGGGTAGATTCTATTTTGATTATGTCCATGGAGTAGAATTTTGTTGTCTAGGAGGTCCTTCATGACAAATCCATTGGAGTAAAAGGAAATGGAGCATTTATTGTCAGTAGTAAGTCTAGAGATAGAAAGTAAATTGTGAGTGAGGGAAGGTATGTGGAGAAGATGTCTTAATTTAAGCTTACGATTGGTATCAGGTAGAGGTAGAAGGCCAGCCCCACTGTGCTGAATTGGAAGAAACGATCCACTTGTCGTTGCGACTGAATCTTGTCCCTGATACGGAGTAGAGTGTTGTAGGTTTGTAATGTCCGACGTGAGATGGGTTGATGCACCGGAGTACAGTATCCAGTCGGTTGCAGGAGTTGGCTGATTCTAAGTGAGAAATACTCGGGTATTGGAGGGTGTTTGAGGTACATAGCTGGAGTTGTATCTGTGGCAGCATGACAGAGCTAGATGACTTGGTTTTCCACAGATCGGTTAATCAACACCCTTTGCTGTAGATGGTGGCGATATGTCAGAAATGGCAGATGAACTGAAGAGAGCTCTGCGACCTCTGTTACTCTTGAAGGTAGATGAGCGTCCACGGCCTCATGACGCATACAATGCTTGATGATTAGTGTTTGTAGTGGCATCTTGCTGTATCTCCATTTGCAGGTTTATTTCTTCAATACAGAGTAGGGAGTAGAGGGATTCAAGAGTTATGGAATGGGGTGAGGTGCGTATAGCAGCCTTGAATGGGTTGTACGAGGGTGGTAGGCGTTTGAGTGTGTAGAGGATGATATCCTCTGTATCTATGCGACACCCTGCAACAGCTATGTTATCCACTAGAGATTTGATTTTTGCTAGGTATTGTGATACCGTTTGGTCGCGCATTTGAGTGTTGTGAAGTTCATTCTTCAACTGTATGACTCCCGACCGGTTTGTAGGTTGCAGGCGAAGCTCTAGCGCAGTCCAGATTTCGTGAGAAGTCTTGAGATGCAAGATATATGGGAGCACTGATGGTGAAATGGTGGAGAAGAATGTTGAAATGAGGTTCTAATCTACGAGTTTCCATAACTTGTAGTCAGTCGACGAGATATTGGTGTCTGTGGTTTCTTGCGGGCAGAGGCGTGTCCCGGAGATGTACCCATAGAATTCGTTCGCTGCAAATGCTTGATAGATCTGAAGATGCCAGTAGCGTAGTTGTCTATCGTGAGTTGAGTGTGTATAATAGACTTGAGGTTGGACATTAGGAACTTGAGGGATGGAGGTATGATAACGGCTGTCATGGAGGCAGAGAGAGTGGATGAGGAAGTAGATTAAGAGGGAGAAGCTTGTTCCGTCATCGTGGAGGAGGAGAAGGTCGGCCTAGCATCACCGCTCTGATACCATGAAGAAAGACCTGCACGGGTTAGTAAAACAGCAGAAAGACATAGATAGAGAATTAATTTTCATTTCATCCCATGTTACAGGAATACAGTGTGAGTGTTTTATAGAGGTATTAGGAGACAGGTTGTTGGAGAATGTCAGCTAGCGGTTTGTGGCAGACTGCGGTATCAGGTGAGTGGGTTTGTGCAGCTGATGTAGGTGGAACACAATAGTGTGGTTGAACTGCAGGTGATAGTAAGAGTTGTGTTAACAGCGGGATCTCTACAATATCTTATCATAACTAGACAAAATTTATTCTTTGTTATAAACCAAGTCTGTCAATATATGCAAGCTCTTCAAAACCAGCATTTTCATATGTTAAAACGAATTCTCTGCTGCATAAAAGGAACCTTTCAATCTTGGCTTACCTATTGAACCCTGTAATTCAACATTTATATGCCTTTTTTTATGTTGATTGGGCTGATAATAAACAAGATTTTAAATTGACTATTGGCTATTGTGTGTTTCTTGGGTCAACTATTATCTCTTGGTATGCCAAAAAACAATCTACAGTAGCCCACTCCTGAACAAAAGCTGAATATAGAGTACTTACTATAACAACCATCGAACATTATTTGGCTTCACCGCCAACTACTTGAGTTTCAAGTTCCTCATTCACATCTGACCCTCATGTATTGTTATAATATTTCAGCCATCGTTTTAGGGACCAATCCGCTTTTTCATGTCAGAATTGAACACATTCAGATAGATCATCACTTTATTCGTTAATGTCCCAAATCTAAAATAGTTATCGTTCATCATATCTCTACTACAGATTAAACAGCAAATATATTAACCAAAGGTCTACCTAATAGCAGATTTCTACTTCTCCAATACAAATTAATGCTCTGCTCTCAGATCATCAATTTGCAGGGGCCTGATAATGGTAGTGATAAAGGAAGCAAACCCAACATTACTTCTTATGATGGCATTTCATTTTATACTGCATAAACTCCTCTCCACCTCCTTTGAGCTCCGCCACTGATGTTGCCAGGAAGATTAATCACAGCCATTGCTCCATAACTAACTAATTTTCTCTAAACGTTAGATGCACAGTCCATTCAGCTCACGGTATAGCCTTCTACCTATATATATACAACTACTGTACATGTAAATTGGTTGTTTACAATGAATAAATCATAAAGGTTTTACGTTCTCTGCTTTCTAAAGTTTCTTCTATTCTTTTCCATTCCGTCTGCTTCTCTTTTCACTGGATTCATTTTGCTGAATTTTTACTTTCTATCTGAATACTTATTCATCCATGAGTAAGTATTCTATCAGGATGCTTCATCATCTTAAGGTACAAGGCTTAAACAATGGAATGAGAAATAATGTTAGCGGTGAATCTGCTGTCAATAAGTATTTCACACACATTTCTATTAATTGTGCACTTTATTTGAATATAGTGTCGCTGTGTGTTGATGGGCTGCCTAAAAGCAATCAATAGTTTCTTCAAGATAGACTATGGCGTCCCCATAATGTCCATGCACTTCCTGAACATTGACCTCTTTAGTCTCAGCATCAACCTGTTAATCCTCCTAAAATTTGTCTTCCAATAGCTGATTTAGTTTCTGTGAGGAGCATGTATTAGATTTGTGATTATGTTGGAAGTAGCGGAAACACTTGCGATTGGTGGGTTTAGCACAAGGATTGTTTTTATTTTTAGATTTAGCCTTGCCTGCAAATATTGTTTCAGCAAATAATTTAACTTTGGTAACTGTTTGATGTTGGGAAGAACCTGGCTTGGGGCCTTGTTAGGGAAACTTGTTGTCAGGAAAGTATTAATTGGGTGCCTTCAGCAATGAACTGCACTTGTTATTTCGGTTGAGCTGTAGTTCCACTTTATATGTGAAATTCACGGTTAAGGAAATAGATCAAGCCAAATTCAATTCTAGTTTGTCATAGATTGCATCTCTACGTCCTCCAATGTATCTTGCATCCAACTAATTATTCAATACTTTTAGATTACTCTGATTACTGAGTTGGCAAAATTCTTTGTTGTGTTCTTAGATTGATTCTCTTGTGAGCAATGAGATATTGTACTTATATTATTTGCTCAAAATCAGGTGGCAAGAAATATCCCCTAAGAAATTGTTTCTTTTAGAATCAACTTTGAATGTTGCCCTTTCCTTCTCGTATGCGAGAGTGCTGTAGTTGAAACCATCAATGCAGTTGAAACCACCAAAAGTATGATCCTTTCTTTGGTCGGAGAGTTATGTATTTAACCTTCTTTTTCATTAGAATCTCCGTATACTTGAAGAAAATTTCTACTGCTTGCTCCCAAATGAGATAATCTTTGATGTCCAAATGCCCATCAAAAAAATTAATATCTATTTTAACACAAAATCCATTACAATTAATGCCATGAGTGACGCAGGACCTAACGCTTGTATTTCTAAATACCCACCTATTTTTGGATAGCTCTTAGGCTGTAGCGTTTAGTCTTGCCAATTGTATTAGTTTGGTATAAATAGCTGGCTAATATGGAAAAAAAAGGCAGTGAAGTATTTCTTGAATTCAGACTTGGTTCTGTTTCCTTTTTCCTGTTTCTCTTTCCCGCCATTTGTCTTCTGTATCCTGAATCTTCTCAGGTGGTGAAGCTGGGAAGGTGCAGTAGAGCCTGTGGGCAACTTGTTCTGAGAATTCCGGTGATCACCCCTTGAGCAGACGGAGGCGGTGTCATCTGGTATCAGAGCCGGCAAGATGCCGCCACAGAGAGGAACCGCCAACGCCCGGTGCGTGACACGGTTGTTGAAGACTTGCAAAGGGAGATTCAAAGACTACAACAAGAACTTGCAATGCGAGATCAACAAGAGGTGGATGGGCGACAAGAAGAAGAAGACGTTAATCCATTCCACCAAGAAACATCGAGCGACGAAGAAGTTCGTCCAAGAAGGCTCCGGCAGGACCGCCTACCTGGTCGAGTGGACAGTGGAATCAAAATTGATCTTCCGGAATTTGAGGGACGGATGGATCCTAATGAATTCTTGGACTGGCTGCATACAATCAAGCGAATTCTTGATTTCAAGGAGATTCCTGCGGAGAAAATTGTTAAATTAGTGGCCATTAAACTAAAGAAGGGTGCTTCTCTGTGGTGGGAGAATCTGAAACGTAGTCGGGATTGAGAAGGACGGAGCAAGATCACTAGTTGGAAAAAGATGAAAAAAGAATTGCAACGTAATTATCTCACTGACTACCATCGGCGAAATTTGTTCTTAAGGATGCATCGTCTCCAACAGCAGCACCTAACAGTCAAAGAGTATGTAGCTGAATTTGAGCAGCTCGCGCTGAAATGTGATTTTAATGAGCCAGTGGAAGACACCATAGCCCGATTCTTGGAAGGGCTACTGCCGTCGATTGCCCACGTCGTCCAACTACAGCCACATTGGATGCTTCAAGATGTCATCAACCTATCTCTTTAGGTAGAAAGACGAAAAAAATCGTCTAAGAGTGCACCATTCAAATCCAAAGATGTAGTGGGGGAGAAATCTACTCAATTTCAGCGGAGTGGAACCTCAGCCTTACAAGAGAAACCTCAACGGCCACAAGAAAAATCTCCGGGCCATCAGTGGAATCCTCCTTCAGCGTCCGGCAGTACCCCAACTCGGAAATGCTTCAAGTGCCAAGGCTTTGGTCACATTGCCTCCAGCTGCCCCACAAGGAGAATCGTGACCATCATGGAAGAAGAAACCAACCCGGCGGAGGGGTGTTCAGCTGAGGGCACTGTGGAGCACCAGATAACGGCCAATCCCACTGTCATTGAGGCCGATGAAGGAAATCTGCTAGTGCTTAGAAGGCTGTTGAGCAGTCAAAAGGAAGAGCCAGAGCAACGCCATAATCTTTTTCGCACTAGTGTACCATCAACGATCGAGTCTGTCAAGTTATTGTGGACAGTGGCAGCTGCGAGAACATAGCCTCTTGTACTTTGGTAGAAAAACTGCAGCTACCTACCGTAAATCACCCCCAACCATATGCGCTGCCATGGATCCAGAAGGGCAATGCGATCGAAGTTACTAAACGTTGCCTTGTCCACTTTTCGATTGGCAAGTTTAAAGACCAAGCCTGGTGTGATGTCCTGCCCATGGATGCCTGCCATTTGCTATTAGGGAGGCCATGGCAATTTGACAGAAAAATTGTCCACGATGGAGCGGCTAATACATACACCCTGACTCAAGGTAAGGAAACTATTGTGCTCATGCCTTTGAAACTCAATGCCGAAGAACAGGTGAATGAGCAACTGATGTTGAGCAAATCCGAATGCAAGCTGGCCATTCAGCAAGTGGAAGGGGGATACTTGGTACTTGTCAAAGAAGCTGAGAAGAAAACGACCACCCTCCCACCAGAGTTGCTGTCGTTGCTCGATGAATATAAGGAGGTATGGGTGGAAGAGCTGCCAGCAGGATTACCACCCCTGCGCGAAATTCAGCACGCCATAGATCTCCAGCCGGGGGTCACGCTACCTAATTGGCCGCCCTATCGACTCCGACCCGACGAGCATCAAGAATTAAGAAGACAAGTTGAAGACTTATTGGCCAAGGGCTACATTCGTCCTAGTATCAGTCCGTGCGCCGTCCCAGCTTCACTGGTGCCAAAGAAAGATGGCTCTTATCGAATGTGCGTCGACAGTCGAGCGATCAATAAAATTACGGTGCGTTACCGGTTTCCTATACCGCGTATAGATGACTTATTCGATCAGCTGCAAGGGGCTACCATCTTCTCCAAACTCGACTTGAGGAGCGGCTATCATCAGATACGCATACGGGAAGGCGATGAATGGAAAACCGCCTTCAAGGTTCGCGACGGACTCTACGAATGGTTGGTAATGCCCTTCGGACTGTCGAATGCGCCAAGCACGTTCATGCACCTCATGAATCAGATCTTCTAACCGCTATTAAGCAAATTTGTGATCGTCTACTTCGACGACATCTTGATATACAGTCCGGACTTACACTCCCATTTACAACATTTGAAGCAGGTCTTACAAATTTTGAAAGAACAGAGGTTATATTGCCATCAGAAGAAATGTCAATTCCTGGATCCCAGAATTCGGTTCTTGGGGTTCATTCTCTCAGCTGAGGGCATTGAAGTAGACCCGGATAAAGTCGAAGTTATTGTCAGTTGGCCCGCCCCCTGCTCGTTCACGGATGTGCGAAGATTTTAGGCTTGGCATCTTTCTACCGCCGGTTTATTGCTAATTTCAGCACCATTTCCGCTCCTCTCACCGTTTAGCTGTACACCAGAGGCTCAGGTCAGCTTCGATGAACTAAAGAAGAAGATGACGTCGACGCCAGTCTTACGCCTCCCTAACTTCAACAAATTGTTTCAAGTTGAATGTGATGCGTCTAACATGGGCATAGGAGCTGTTTTAAGTCAAGAAGGGCAACCTATCGCATATTTCAGTGAGAAACTAAATGAAGTGCAACAAAGATACTCCACCTACGATAAAGAATTTTATGCTATCATTCGAGTTTTACACCACTGGAGCCATTACCTGCTGTGCAAGGAGTTCATCCTGTTTACTGATCATGCCGCTTTAAAGTTCTTAGAAAGCCAAAAAAAGTTGTAAGGAAGGCATGCCACCTGGTCAGAATTTCTGGCTGCATTTCAGTTTCTGCTCAAGCATAAGGCCGGGAAAGATAATCAGGTTTCCGACGCTCTCAGCCGGCGTTTTGTTCTGCTACAGACGATACAAGCCAAATTAATCGGCTTTGACGCTATCAAGGAGTTGTACCCTCTGACCCGGATTTTGGGGATGTATGGGAGCTTTGCAAGAATGCTCCCTACCTACCAATTGTTCTACATCAAAGATGATTTTCTGTTCCATCATACTAGAATTTGTATTCCGAATTGCTCCCTTAGGCTGGCCTTGATTGCTGAGTGCCACGACGGAGGACTGTCCGACCACTTTGGGCGTGACAAAACACTGATTCTCACCATGGAAAATTTTTTTTGGCCGTCCATCAAAAAGAGATGTTATTCATTATACTCGAAGTTGCCAAATCTGTAAATGGGCCAAAACATCTCTTACCAATGCTGGGTTGTATTCTTCATTACCTATTCCTCTCCGACCATGGGAAGATGTTAGTATGGACTTCATCGTGGGACTACCACGGACCCAGCGAAATAAAGACTTCGTCTTGGTCGTCGTCGATAGGTTCTTTAAGATGACCCATTTCGTTGCTTGCAGCAAGAATTTGGATGCTACCTATATCAGTGATATCTATTTTAAAGAAATAGTGCGCCTTCACGGTATACCACGGACGATCATCTCCGACCGGGATGTCAAATTCCTCAGTCACTTCTAGCGAACTTTGTGGGGAAAGCTGGGAACGCGGCTTCAGTTTAGCTCGGTAGCTCACCCCCAGACTGATGGACAAACCGAAACAGTCAATCGAAGTTTAGGTAACTTGCTGCGGTGTTTTGTGGGGAAGAACTTGAAACAATGGGACCTCATCCTACCTCAAGTTGAGTTCGCATTCAATCGATGTACTAATCAGACGACCGGACACAACCCATTTGAGATTGTCTATGGTAACAACCCGCTCACACCTCTTGATTTGTTACATGCATTGTCATTGTCTGCTTGTAGCAAGGACGGGGAGCGACGCAGCGAAGAAATCAAGAAACTACACCAACAAGTGAGGGACAAGATTGCAAAACAGAATTCTAAATATCAAAGCCAAACCAATAAGCATAGAAGACCAGTTGTCTTCCAGGTCGGCGACTTGGTCTGGATCAAATTAATGAAGGAGCGGTTTTCACCAGGGCCGTTTGGGAAGCTGAAACCAAAAGCAGATGGTCCCTTTCGAGTTCTCAACAAGATCAATGAATGCCTATGAAATAGAACTTCCAGGCGATTACAACGTGTCGGCAGTTTTTAATGTAGCTGATTTAACTCCACATTTTGATATAGAAGACGTCTTCCCCACCCCGGGTGAATGACGCATGAGCTAACGCTTGTATTTCTAAATACCCCCCTATTTTTGTATAGCTCTTAGGCTGTAGCGTTTAGTCCTGCCAATTGTATTAGTTTGGTATAAATAGTTGGCTAATATGGAAAAAAAGGCAGTGAAGTATTGCTTGAATTCAGACTTGGTTCTGTTTCTATTTTCCTGTTTCTCTTTCCCGCCATTTGTCTTCTGTATCCTGAATCTTCTCAGGTGGTGAAGCTGGGAAGGTGCAGTAGAGCCCGTGGGCAACTTGTTCTGAGAATTCCGGTGGTCACCCCTTGAGCAGACGGAGGCGGTGTCAATGAGGCCCATACTGTTGACTGATCTGAGCATCTGCCTAGATTAATTCTTCATGTTTTAATTCATATAGGTCGAAACTACGTCTCACATCTTGTTCACCGTTGAAATAGAGTCACAAAATGGCCTCCTGGCATCCTCTGTAGATCTTGCGTGCCAAAAAAAATCATGTTGGGTTACTGGAGTAGTGGTTGCCTTTCTAATCTGGTTGTTGGATTATTGGAGGCCGCTGTTTTGAGGCTCTGGATCTCCCAACTTATCTTGATGGAGAACCTGATAAATTCAGTGGCTAGCACATACATTCATTGCGCAATACTAGCTTATGCCGCCCAAAGTGATTCCAGGCTTTGATCGCTGTTGATAGCCCTCTTTTTGCTGCCTTCCGCTATACCTCCTAGCGGATTGAGCTCTGATACCACTGTAGTGTGTTTCTAGCAGGTAGTAAACAAACGGAAATGAAGAACAAAAAAACTAAGTATCTTGTGTATTTAAAATGTAATAGTCTACCTACCTTTGGAGAAGCTTCAGCAGTATATACTACGGTTACTCTTTCTTCCTTCCTATACCCAAACGAAACAAATTACGGTAAAAACAAAATAAAATTCTTACCAACTTAAAAGGAGCAACAAGCTGAAACTCTAAAACAAGATGGAAGAGAAGTTATAACAAAAAATGGAGCTGACAGTAACATGTTACACAGCAGCCAAAAAAGTTAAGTTTTTTCACATAAAACACTGGTATTTCAACTGTTTAATGATTTGGGCTCCAAGAATTCGACGCGCTCCGGTTTCTCTGCGCCATTCTTTTATTCTTGTTTGTTTATGGAGGAGAGTTTTAACTGAGCTTAGGTTCCGGATGAATTTTCAGAAGGCAGATTGGGTTTTAGATAAGATACTACCCAGAGATTTCGCCCTCATTTTGTGAGGATTATTTTATCTGAGTTTTGGTGTCTTAGAGGCGCAAGCCCCTATGGTTAATTACCCCTCACGATAATGAGAGAGAACTTTCAATTAAGGCTAGTCATTAAAGAGGTCACATAGGTTGTAAATCCAGCAGATAATAACAACTGTTTTAGGGTTTGAATTTGATTTTATGATGTGGAATTTATCATCATGAACTTAATTGGTGGTGGGGGGAATGAAGACGAGCCCGATCAAGATCCCATGGTTCTGTCATCCCGGTCCTTCATGATCCCTGGTAAACTTAGTCAGAGGAGATAATCGACCCAACCTGATAGAAGTTACCTTAGCGACAACCATGAGTTGCTTCGTTCAAGAATACCTTATAGACATGAGTTGGTGTTTGTCTTAGGAGATATATCAGAATCCAGCTTTGCTGACAGAGGGCTTTATGCCTATCGAATATACCTTATGATTCATTACTCAAGGGTTTGAAGCCGTTAGGGAACATACGGGCTTTGGCCGCGATTGTAATATAATGGTAGCATTTTGCGACAAAATCACCCAATCAGATGGCACATGTCACATCCATGCTAGCAAGAGACTATTTAAGGATGAATCTTAGTGATACATCTGACACAACATTCACTCTTTGTGAGCTGAGGTTAATTTTAAATTTATCACACCAGACAAACGATTGCGGAAGATGGATGAGTTTTAGTTTTAAGTTTTTTGGTGATGAATTTTATTTTAAGAATTCAATCTTTTATTGGTTTTGAGATTTAACCACTCCTGTTGAGGTTTCCCGTCAACACGGCCATCATCGAGGTGATATTAAAGTCACTTGTATTTTCGTTGGAATTTGAGAGGCATTTTGCAATTCAAGTCATGTCAACTCCAGTCATTTCGAAGAGGAGGATGAGACTTGAGTATTTGACACACACATCCTTCTTGGATCGTTAGATTTAGGAATCATCTGTGACGATTGGAGCACATGCGGGTTGTATTTAGTTTGAAAATATAACGTTATATTTGTGAGCATTTAATCCTGCGCAGCATTCTCGGACATTTGTATTTTGTAACTTTAATACGTTTTTTGGAGCACATGCATGATATATTTTAATATACAGATTGGAGTTATTATAGAGATATAGCCTTCTGTTCTCTTGTACGAGTGTTGCGGATCCGGTGGCATTTACTCTAATTCACTTGTATACAATCAAATGGATTATAGCTTCATTACATTTATAGATTTCCTGAAGTAGCAAGTAATCATCAAACTCATAGATTATAGCTTTCTTGATCAATAAGACCCTTGTTTTTTAAATTACATTCCTTGCATCATTGACATTTGATGAAGATGGATTTAGAAGTGTTGTATATCTCTCCTATAATTGAAGGGAAGGAACTAGTCCATTTCTCATAAGAATTAACTTATTTGTCCCCATGCCATATTCATAACAACTAATAGGATAAGGGCTATGAATTTCTTATTTAACAATTGCAATAATTGTCAGGGGAAACAATAGATAAAAGCATGCATGGTGGGATATCGGTCCTTTCCAAGGATCATAATCTTGTTGTACAAGTTGCAGAGCAAACATAAGGAGAGCTATAAAAGTTTCTTGCAAACTGGTTTGATTGGACACTTGCAGTGTTTTGGTTAACTCAATAAGAATCTCAATAAAAAAATAACATACAAATGTCTTTCATCTACTGCATTTTCATGGTTATATCAAAATGGATTTAACAAGCGATCTATCATTTCCCAAACAATGGTTAAAAGTATGACTGCTCAATCCAACATCAACTAGTATATCAAGACTCCATGTCTATTTGATTTATATTCATCATCCGATACTTCATATACATTTGCAAATAGTTTAGCCCAAATATAGTTCATTGATATCAAGATTGTAATGTAGATTTGTGAACTTCAATTGATTATAGTCTTTCCAAAGTGTTGTTAAACATCTCAGATGTGTTGAAATAAGTATGATGAAAGCTTTATTTCTTTTATTAATCGTCGTTTCATCCGCCACTATTAACATCCTAAATATACTAGCTCAATAAAGTAGTATATAGTTTCGCCCTTTTTATTAATTGAAATGACACAATTTTAATTATATATATGTATGTTTTTTTTAAATTATTAAAATAACATATTTTGTTTTGAAATTAATTATAAGGGTTCTTTATGTCATTTGAAATTTCGGTAGCCTCCCAGTTTCCCCTCCTTGCGAAGGGAGGTTGTGGATGGCACTTACCCTTTTGGTTTGACTCGACCGAATCAAATCAACGGTGAGGAATTTGGGGGAATGAATCGACCCCAGAAATACCTTCAAGTCTTCAATCCATTCAGCCGGATCAGATCGACGGCCAAGGGCATCAGGGATCCGAATCAACTGTGGGACTTCATTTATGTCTTTAATTTGTTGCAATTTGGTAATTAAGTTATTTAATTTAACTTTAAAAAATAGTTTTTATCTCCCTTGAAAATCCGGCAGCCTTCTGGTGCCCCCTCCCCGTGAGGGGAGGTTGGGGAGGACACTTGCCCTTTTGGCTTGACTCGGCCGGATAAAATCAACGGCGAGGAGTTTGAGGTAGTGAATCAACGCCAGAGTTGTCTTCAAGCCTTTGATCAACTCGTATTATATTATATATAAATATAGAGGGAGGAAAGCCCGATCGGGCATGGATCGGAGGCAAAAGTCACGCGCGGAGGGGGCGGCAGTGGGAAGAGTGGGAGTCAGTCGGATGCAGAGGAGGCAAGCCTGCGGCGAGCTAGTTCGTGAGAGTTCGTTAGGGATGTTAGGCCCTATATGAACTGGCCCAAGGCTAATAAAGAGAGGTGATTTGGAAAAGAATAATCTTTTAAACAAAGATAAAAACCCAAACCAAAATCACCACAAAAAAGTGCGGAAGAAAAAATAAATGCGAAAGCAAATAATAAGAAAAGAACACAACGGATTTTATAGTGGTTCGGTCAAACCTTGACCTACGTCCACTCCTTAGAGGTACCTTCCAAGTATTGCACTAAAATAAGTGTCTCTCCTTTAGCCCCCATAGCTAGGCGGAGAAACCCTTACAAAATCACTTCCACCTTCCCCGGTGTGGCGGAGTCGCCGGGTCTTTTGACACCAAAGAAATCTTTTTCTTTGGTGAACTTACCTCGAGACAAGCCTTGAATCCGATGGTACTAAGGTGCGAGTTCGCCGGAGCATCCGTGTGGATCCCCCACCACACTCCCTTGAGTTCCTCCCCCTCACAGGATCTTCTCCCTCTCAAACTCCACCCTTTCCTCTCTCCCTTTCAAGCTCTCTCTTTAAGTTTCCCCCACAAGAACGAAGCTACAATGGCTGCCAAAGACACTTACAAAGTGCCTTGTCATAGCTTAAATAGAAGAGCTAAAAACGAGCTCATTAATGCAAGTTGCTGACATTATCGTCCTGGCCGATTAGTTCAAATATGAGGAAAATCCTCCTGAATATCGCCTTGAAATGAAGCTGGACGATATCTAATCGTCCCGGACAATCTTGCGATCGGCCTGGACGAAATCCCCATTAATTGCTTTCCAAAACTGCCTGAGAAATTTTGGAAAAATTGACCTGGATCGGCTAGGACGATATTTTATAGTCCAGGCCGATATACCAGGACGATATCCAAAAATAAGATTTTCCTAAGTAGATATGGCGGCAGATTCTTGCTGAATTGAGCCGATCGTCCTGGCCGATATAAAATCGTCTAGGACGATGTGTTTTGCACAATGACGGCTGATTTATTGAGGATGCCCTAATTAGGGTTTCTGCTTTTGGACAGATCGTCCAGGCCGATATAAATATCGTCCGGGATGATATTACCAAAAATAGAAAACTTTATGGTCCCGTTAGAAACTCTTCCAAGTTACAAAGTATCAGGACCCACAACAAATACAATAGACTCAAGAAAGGAAAAAGTGTACAAACTGACTCAGACCTAGTCTACCCAATCTTGAGCTGATTCCAAATGGCAGTCCGATCGTGTGAATCTAAAATGTTAGTAGAAAAAAGTCATAGATAAAAAGAATGTTTGCTATCATCAAAATCATAAGCCATAGATTCGCAACAATCTCTCCCTTTTTGATGATGACAAATATTTCAATTTGAATTTTCAAAAAAGTAACTTCTCCTAATCTCCCCCTTACTAGAATAAACCCTTTTAAAAAAAATAGGGGAGATAAAAATATTTTTGTTGTTTTTAATTTTTTAAAAAAACAAGATACAAAATATGATAACAGTACAAAAATTCAACTATACGTTCTCCCCCTTTGACATTATCAAAAAGAGAGGAGGCACAAACAAAAAATAAAACGAACAAAAGACAAAAAACGTTCCTTGATCTGGTAAAAAAAATATTCTTAAAATGAGAAAGTTACCTCTTGGTTTTAATAAAAAACTTAGTAGAATTCGATTGACAACGCATAGCCCAGAAAAGGTTAGAAATTCATAATTTGATAATCCAAACTCGTTCTTTTAAAGGCTCAAAAACTTTTTAATCCTATATCCAAATCAAGGAATAAACGGGAAAAAGAAACATTAATTTTTCAAAACTCCTTCCATAAAACATATATAATAGAAGATCAATGCACGAATTGATGAATTAGGAACCAAGATTTTCAAGCACAAGTTTCGAACATATCAAGGATTTTCTTAAGCTTTTAGTAGTATAAGAAAAAATAAGCATATTTTTTTTGTGGGCTCATTTTATGCCCTTTATCACTTGAATGGCTCTTTTAGCATCTTTTGATTTTAATACACTTTGTGTTTTTTTTTTTTTTAATTTGGCGTCATTGCGCATCTTTTGGTTTGGCATAATTGGCCACTTTTTTTTTTTAAATTATTTTCAAAAAATATATTTTCTTTCTTATATTTTCAAAACCAAAGTAAACCCAAATTATTGACAACACAAACAACTTGATTAAGAAAATTTTATGGTGGATTCAACAATCTTGTAAAAGATTCCTATG